>NC_056731.1:1373089975-1373247475 GCF_019279795.1 Protopterus annectens
CTCTGGAAAATCTCTCATATTATTCCCTTACACAAAGGAGGTAATGCTATTGACTATTCAAACTACAGGTCTATAGCCCTCCTCTCTCCAATAGCTAAGATTATGGAAAAATGCATTCACCAACAGCTAATGAACCACTTACTAAAACATAACATTCTAGCAAACTGTCAGCATGGTTTTAGGCCTTATCATAGTACCACCTCAGCTCTCCTATCCTTTACAAACACCATTAATAATAACCGTAATAATAGCAGTCTCTCATCAGCTCTCTTTCTCGACCTATCTAAAGCCTTTGATATGGTTAACCATCAATTACTCTTAAACACTCTGTCATATATCCCTCTAGACACCAAAACAATTCTCTGGTTTAAGTCCTACCTTAGTAATAGACAGCAAGCAGTTCTTTGGGACAATCAACTATCTTCACACCTTCCTATTTTCCTGGGAGTCCCTCAAGGTTCCATTCTTGGTCCTCTCCTTTTCTCATTATTCATCAATGACTTTCAAATAGCCATTCCTCAAACAACCTGTATACAATATGCTGATGATTCCACTATTATATGCTCTGCCAACTCTATTTCTGAGCTGCAGTCTCTAACCCAGACAGCTTTTAACACCATAGAGACATGGTTCTCTAAACGGTGCCTTCTTCTGAACACTAAAAAGACCAAATGACTACTGTTTACAACAAACAGCAAGCCCCCCCCCCCCATAGATTTTTCCATTCAATCTAGCAATGGTACCCTTATATCCCCAGACACTTCCACCAAACTATTAGGTATTTCAATTGATAATAACCTCACCTTTGACATTCACATTAATAACACTATTAAATCTGTTAATAAAAAACTGGGCTCCCTATATAGGATAAAACCTTTCCTGACTCCAACTGCCAAAACGACTACTGCACACTCCCATTTAATTTCAACTCTATTGTATGCAGCCCCCATTTACACTAATCTAAAAAAAAGTAATCTTACCAAACTATCCAACTCCTATAATAGTATTGCTAGATTTGCCACTAGAAACCCATATAGAACTCACCATTGTCTTAACCTTCGTCAACTAGACTGGCTAGAACTAAAAAACCTTCTGTTACTTTCCCAACTTACCATCACTCATAAAATCTTCTATCAACCTAACAATACT
Source organism: Protopterus annectens (assembly GCF_019279795.1). Taxonomy (NCBI): domain Eukaryota; kingdom Metazoa; phylum Chordata; order Ceratodontiformes; family Protopteridae; genus Protopterus; species Protopterus annectens. Next base: position 1,373,091,125 of record NC_056731.1, read on the forward strand.
CCAGTACTAAACAACCTTATATTACCCTACAGGAACCTTGATTCCTTATGCTCCTCCAATAAACTTCTAACTAGGAACACCAAGTCTAACAACTTAGCTGGTGACTCACTTTTCTCAAATACTGCTGGAAAACATTGGAACCTCTTGCCCTCTGACCTTACTGCACTTCCATCCCTTTCTCTCTTTAAGCAAAATCTTAAGAAATATCTTAAAAATCACTGGCTATGCCGTTGCTATTTCCCAGACTGAATCTCTAGATATCTCTTGTCATTTCTTGCCATTCTACTCTTCTCTTCTCTTTTCTGTCTATCCCTCTACTTTAGAGGCAACTCAAATAATCTCTACTACTTGACAACAATTATTATCCTTTCTACTTAGTTAAGAATGTGCCCTGTTGGTAATATTTCCTGCCTTTTGCTTTATACCTCCTCCTTTTCTTCCCTAACTATTTTTCTGATAATATGTTTAGTAAATTAACCATAGGAAAGTTACTGTCTGTGTAACTATTTTTACCTAGGTTTTAAAGATACCTCTAATAATGTCTATGGACTGCCCTAGACTTACATGCTGTAAAATGAGCTGTTGATGTATGTTGTATCTATTAGACTAATGTGTATTCAATTTTAAACCTTTTTTGCTGTGGTGGTGGTTGCTGAAATTGGAGCTTTTCTCCTCGGGCCTCCACTGAAAATGGAAATATATCCAGCTGGACCAGACCAGTTAACAAATGTTAAATAAATAAATAAAATAAATATACAGACACCTATATGTATATATTTATATATATATAAAATAAACACACACACACACACACACACACACACACACACACATATATATATATATATATATATATATATATATATTGTATATGTCTTTATATATACAAACACACACACACACATATGTATATAAATACATGTCCCCTACTTTTGCATGACAGTGCTGCATGATATGTACAAGGGAACATTACACATATCAATACACACACACACACACACACACACCTACACACACGCGCACACACACACACACACACACACACACACACACACACGCACACACACACACACACACACACAAATATATATATATATATATATATATATATATATATATATATATATATGTATACAGCAGTAAGTGTGTGCAAAATGGATGGTTATGTCAGTTGTGAACCCCATGGTGAGACCACATTGCCCTTGTTTGTGAAGGTGGGATTGAGAATTTGAGGAAGGATAGCAGGCATATTTGTGGAGGTGGGTTGGGTTGGAAGATAGAGAAGACAGCCTATGGGGGCGGTATATGACACATGTGGTGGGTAAACACCCTGGATGGGGAGTGTCATCTGCGATGTGGAAACCCCATGAGCCCCCATTTGGAAACAATGGGACCAAGTCTCCCACCCATGGGAAGTCACAACATCAGCTTCACGGCCCTGAAGGTGCCTGGCTGGAGGCTGAGCAGCAGGAGCATGCAGGCCCTGTGAGTGTGTATTGAGGGCCTCAAGTTGCTGTAGCACATCCCCCAAGTCTCTTTAGAGCTCCCTATGCACCAGAACCAATATTATATTCTCAAAAACCGACAATATCAAAGCTGATATTGTCGACACGAAAATAGCGAAAGCGCACATCGAACGTGTAAATGGAAATCTCTGTAAGGGGAGATTTCCATTTACTGCAATGTAGTGCAGTCTCAGAGTTGGTATATTTAAGTAGCGGGGGTGTGGGGGGGGTGCAGGTTGGCTTGCCCTCTTGCTTAAACCCGTTAGGGTACTTTTTTCTTTTTTGTTATTTTTATAAGTTTGATGTTTGAAGACTTCAACCATATGGTGTCGACCATATGGTGTTCGATGTTTTCAACTGTATATCTTATAATATAGACCCCCACATCTTGGGCCTGAACTTGGGTGACAGGATCATGTCTGTGTGTGCTCCCGGTGGGGGTGAACACCATCCCCTGAGGTGGTTCCACCTGTAGGCAGTGCAGGAACAGTAGATGAGGAGGCCCCAGGGTGGGTCCCACATGTGATGTGGCCTGGTATAATGGCCAGAGTAGGTGGGAGAGGTGGTTCTGCTGGCAACTGTTTCCTAAACATGCTATTGTGTCACTGTTATAGAACATATGTGGGTAGTAATAGTCCACACATTCCCGGACCATGTCTAACAGCATGCATAGATATCCCCAGTAACACAAAACAACAGATGTGCAGCATTCACATAGCAAACAGACCACATGCATATATTTAACCATAGTGGCCCTTACAATGGCATGCAGGTGACATTATCGTTAACACCAATGATAGGGTTCCCACAGGGAACATGACTACAAACACATAGCACAAGGTGTTGTACAATACGATATATGTCTCAGTGGTAGGTATTCTGTAGACATACCTGTTGAGTTGTGTGATCAGATTGTTGTTGCATATATGGTGGGGGGGGGGAGACAGAGATGTGTATTAAAAACTATGATAACCTTGCTGTATGAGGTCCTCATACCTGTTTCCATCTTTATGTCTTTCAGGCAAGATGTCTAGGGAGAGGCTTCCCATTTATACAGCAGAGGAGAATGATGTCATCATCTCACACCTCGTACAGCACTACCAGGTGTTGTTCAGCCAAACAGCCCATGAGCAGCAGGAGCAGACTGCCCTGTGGAATGATCTTGTCCACAGGGTAAACGATGTCAGCCTGCATAACCACAGTTATGAGCAGGTCCGGCATCATTGCACAGGCCTACTTAACAATGCCCATTGACATGCTGCTGCAATCAGGGGAAGAATCAGCTCGCAACAGGGGGCCATGCCATCCAGCCCCCCATGACACATGTTGGGGAGCTCCTTGCCAGCCTTGGGGCACCTGCCCACCCGCACACACAACACTTGGAGGAGAGCATAGTTGAGGTGGGTGCTAGCCACACAATGGCAGAGGAGCATGCAGGTAAGGCCACAGGGCACATCAGTAGACCACTGTTGCATATCCATCTGCATCTGTACAGTTAGATCATGCATATGTGAGATGACATATATATATATATATATATATATATATATATATATATATATATATATATATAATATATATATATATATATATATATTATATAGTCTGTTGCTGCATAGTAGTAATAAACAGATGTGTATTATCTGTAGTATTGTGGGCTCGTACTGTTGATGTACTGTAATGCTGCACCCACCCTGTACCGATGCCAAGTGTCTACTGACATCATATCTCTCATACACTTATGTAGGTCCCTCTGGTATACCTCCAGGGCAGCAGCCTGTAGCTGATGAGTATGGTGTTTCCTCAGGTTTGCCAATACACTGGTCATGTTATGGCCATGGTATATTCCATGCACACATTTAACACAACTACTCATAATGCATGCCATACATGTTCACGTATTGTTGCTGTTAACTGCACTGCATCACAGTGGTCACCATGATGATGTATCTGAAGGGTATTTCAGCCTCCCGCAATATAACTGACATCCTGTCATTGCAAAATGTGTGCACAGAGATAAACATAATGGTGGGACAAATAGCCTAAAGTAGGGACATGTGTGAAACATCACCCTTATACAGTGCTACAACAGTGTATATACCAGTATTACAATGGCAACTGTTACAGATCTACATTACGGCATATCACAATATTGCAGCCCACAACTTTTACAACCTGCGATGTGGTCCTAACATAAGCAATGAGTGTGTAGTATGGAATCATATGTTAGGACAGCAAATATGGGGAATACATACCTTCACAAACACTGGAAGCATATGTGTGCACACACTCCAGATAAAATATAGTGGGAGCAGCTGTTGAGGTACTGACCGCATGCATTTGTCATGGAAATGCACCTTCCAGCAAGTACACATCCCCAATGTCACACCAAGAAATTGTCTGCTGCCCAAGACATTTGGTCATCAGATGTGCCCACTTACCTGCAACAGAGGCAGCTGTGGCTTGCACACATCTTACATGCCATGGCATGGACCCCATACACAACAGGTAGCACCCAGGAGTTGGACATGTAGCTATACCTCACCATTACATATACCATGGCAAATAGTGCAGACAGTCATGTATGTGGCAAGGATGTATGAGACAGGAATAATGTAGGAAATAAGCATAGCCATCCAAACAGATGATGTCACATGTAGCAAACCAGTCATGCAGGCTGCCTAGTAACATCCCACAACACTGAGGGAGTTGCAGGAATGTCTAGCAAGTACTAGCTGTACATTACCTGTCTCAGCAATTGCCTGGTCTCTGCAAATGTGTGTGGCCCATGGGTTAAGGTAATCAGATGGGACAGTTGTACCACAGGAAACATCAGTCAGGCCTCTCTACAGGTAGTGTACGCATAACAGAAAAGGTCCCCAAAACACATGCTTTGCAATGTGCACTGGTGTACCAAGACCTCGTTGGAAATCTACAGAGAGTATCAAGTAAGATACATGTGCTGCACAACCAACACCTTACCCCACCTCAGGCCCATCATCCACATCTGTACCATGCCTGTGCCAGTGTACACCTGTATGTTTGCCATTCATTAGGTGAGACTAGGCTGTTACATGTGGTGTTCAGTGTTTGGGACACTGCAAACTGACACACATGTGTAGGTCATAGTTGTCAAGCATCTGCAAAAAGGCTGAAGGTGGGGAGGTGGTGTCAACATGACACAACAGTACACTGCATTAGGGATCCAAAGGATACTATGAATGGCTGTATCTGCACACATGCGCAGGCACGTATGGAATGGTACACCACACAGGGTCTGAGGCTGCAGAGGGCTGCTCTTGCAGCTGTAAGTGACAACATCCGTGATCTTGCAGGTGCCCTCTGTTATTTTACAGAGGTCATGGATAGACAGTGGGGTGAGATAGTGGGACTCCTCGACCATGGATTGTCCATGCTAGCACATGGAGTGGTGCAATGGCCACGTGGACATCGGCCAGCAACATCAACAGCTGGAGATCGATGTGGACATGCAGGGACACCAAGCCACTCCCGTAGTGGCAGTACCAGCCCCAGCACTGAGGGGGGGCTCTGTCCACGCCACACCACAGCAAGCCATGTGCACATGGCCCTGGCTAGTCCCAGGAGGGACCTGGTTCCAGCAGACATATGTCATCATCAGGGGAGAGTACCATATTGAGGCTTGTACCTGGACTTGCCCGTGGAACCCCTGGCAGGCACTGTTCTCGTGACCATGGCTGGTGGCAGTAAACTGCACACCTTGCCAGATATGGTCTGCAGCTGTCCAACAAACACCAGTATAGGGCAGCCACATGGCAGAACTGTGTGCATGCATACTCACACACAATACAAACACACCTAGGGCAATCCCATACCTACATACACTACATCACCATGGCCATATCAGTAATTAAAACCCCTCACTCACACACATGATGTCAAATGTATGGCCCAGCCTAGGTCTCTGGTAAACCAACAACACATGCATATGATGATAACTGTGCCACATCCGTGTCATCCATAACATCGATGCAGGGACAGGCTAATATGGTTCTGATGCACATGGTGACTATACTACAGTGTACCAATGTACTGCTGTGTAACATGTTGTCAGAAGTAACATTTAATGCTTACATGTCAGGAAGTGTAGCTGTCCAGCCATGATACATTATAGCTGTTAATAACACTGATTGATTGTGGTCTCCATAATGTTATCTGTTTGTGTTATAGGTGTCCATGTGTCAGTAGGAGGATGGTCTGCTGTCATATCTCACAAGGGGTATGGCACTGTGGTGACACCTTGTCTGTGCCATATCCTGGGTACAGTTGAACACATGTCACAGGTCTGTGTTACAGTTACTGCCTGTGCCACATGGCCGATAGGTCTGGGGTGGTGTATACATGTGAGTGCATGGTGGCTGCTGTTAGCAGCCCTTCTACAGAGAACACTGTACACATGGATGTATGTACCTGTGCAAAGAACCCATTGTAGCCTACGGAATACCTCCAAGCTAGACTATGCAGAACAACACATTGTGGAAGAAGCAGTCCACTAATTTAATGTCATTGATGATGGTACTGGCAGGGTATATGTCCCCTTCCCCAATGTAGTGCAATCCTCAACACAGTAAACATATGTGTGCTAGTATGGGTGGCACACTCCTACCCTTTGGAGGGTGAGAGGTGGTGTAGAACCATAGATAGTGTGATAGACAAATAGCTAACCTGTTAACATGATCTGTACAGTATTACGGCCAGCTACACAGGGGGATACACTAAACAGTAACTGCAGTGATGTTGGCTGTGTCTACAAGAGTCACACCCAGCTATATATACCAACCCCAGTATCACTGCACACCTATACAGTGGGGAAGATGCCATTTACACATCTAACAGTAGTTGTGATGGAATGTATGTCCACAGGATGATACCTGTGAAATGTTAGCATATGCCACACAGTTCTTGGACAGATGACCCCCTGGGACATGTATATTCTGCAACCTGAAGTAGATCCCTCTACATACACACACACTCTTACTTGGCTTCACTGGGACTTGACACCTACTAAGGTATGTAGTACTACTGATGTGTGTGGCTTTAATTGCACACACCACACAGATTTTAGGATGAGGTGTGTTCCAGGTTACATGTTACATGCAGAATGTCCCCAGGCATGTACAGTATAGTAATGGGGGATGTAATGGTTGTATATGGACAATACATAGTGTGACATATTATCATATACACATTGACAAACACATAACAGTCAGACACACATCTGAGAGACCTGGGCCTATCAGTGCTAACTACCCCATAAGTGTGACAATTGTGTTACAGGTAGGTCGCACACAGCTGGATAGTGTTACCAGTTGCCTGTATGGTTGATCATGACAGTGGTCACCATACAGTGGTACATGTTACATGTACTAGGGCACCATGGTGTAATGACAGTATACCCAGCACACAAACCCAACTGTGGATACTGTACGCACTGGAATTCATGATGACACTCTGACATACCCACCAGCACACATTGACCAGGATTGCAATACAACCCCTTGTCCATCCCAAGCGTGCTACTACAGAGATATGCATCTAATGCACATGTCACAGGCATAATAGGGTGATGCATTGTCATGACTCTCCTATGGGCAGAAACATCACTATCCCTAATACTGTGGGCAATATTTATTGTAATAGGAGTATGTGGCCTTGGAATGCTGTACCCTACATATATACATACATGCACACATACACACACTTTGCCAGAACTCAGTGGGTATCCCAGACCTATCAACCCATTTGTATAACAGTGTTGTGCTGGTACTGCAAGGCCCAGGTAGCCCTTAGAGAGAGGAGCATAGCAAAGCACATGTAATATCGGGTACAGCAGCAGCCACATCTAAATATGGCAATGGGTGGTGCGGTGGGTATGAAGGGCCTCAGAGTATTCCCAACAACAGATCTACAAACACACCGAGATTGATATTCTCAGTAATGCACACGTACACATTTGTCAGTACTGGGGTACATTGGTGCAGACATTCATAGGTGTGGACCAAGCTATGGTCCGTGGAGATATGGGAAGTATAGGGGATGTGTGTACAATGGTATCATGCAACCTGCCATGTGCCAGCAGGCCATCTATCAACAGACACCACTGTGGTGACCCTCAGGGTGAGACTGACATGCATCAGCCAATCATCTGGGTGCCTCTTGCAGAGAGCCGGTGAGGTGCTCCAATTGACATATATGCAACGTGTATTACATAACATGGTTAGTGTCTGTCTTGGAGACCTGAACCAAGCATGTTCTGTTGACTGTGGTAGTGTAGTTGAGGTATCCATGGCATGTGGTGCATACAGGGTGTTGAGTCCTCCCTGTGGCATTTATAACACAGCTGGACAGACATGGCAGTGTCAGTGAAGCATAGATTGCCTGTACATATCCAAGATGGATATTTGACATCTGCACACCTATGCAGGGACTGACAGGCATCAGCTCACCAACTAGCTATGCATTAGGATGAATGTGTTGACAGAAAGATGTCAACACCGATAGGTATGCCATTACTACATGACGACAGCCCTCACTGACATGTGCTATACACACAGTAGTCTACAGTTATTCTCCACATGTCATATCATTATCCAGTAGGAAATATTTAATGAGACACAGCCTACTTCCACACATCAGGAACACAACAGTGAGGACTCAGAGTCCATCTTTGCATACAGGGGTGTTTGTTTCCAGTACTACAATTAGCAATCTACTCTTACTTGGGAAAGCACTGTCAACAGTAGTAATGTAATGATACACTACATGCCAGTATGACTGCATATAACCTTGGATACTACCCTTGTATGTAACACACTCACACAGATTAGAGTGTTGTACAAGCCATATATACTCAAATGTCCCAGACAGGAGACTCACACCGCTTGCTACTGTAATGACAGCACATAGATGCATGCTATGTACATGGCATTACATACACTTATTACAGATGTCATTACCCTGCTATGTTATCAGACAGGAATGTGAGCATTGGTTACCAGGGCTGAGCCATGCTTAGCAGGTGTCAGCATTGCTGCAATATAACAGCTAAGCACATTTGCACACTGGTAAGCGAAACCTATATGGTGTAAGTGTCCCTACATTTCACCACACCTTAACACTGCTTAGCTTCACACAAACCCACACAAATGTGCTTAAAGCTGCTCAGAACTGCCTTAACCACTCTGTATCCAGCAGTCCTTGTTCTGCCCAGCAAAAAATAAACAGCCCTTGGACCCAGGACCCTGTACACTATAGTCACAACAGTTAACCACTATGCCATGACAGCTGTGAAGACAGTTGTTGTTCTTTCAATATAGCTGTCAGTACACATATTGAATAATATTGAACAATTGCTGTGAGTTATACAATTGTGCAGTACTTGTTAGTGATATTACTGTTGCATCACATATGTTGTTATATCTAAATATACACATGTCAGATACATATGGCGTGATATATCTGGGAAGGTATACACAACAGTAATGTTTACACATGACAAGGATATGGATATATACATATACATATGTAGATATATGTGTACATGTACATACACATATGTATTCATTATATATGTATTTATATACATCTGTATAGTCTATCATATATATGGCCATATATAGATCTCTGTGTATATATTTATAAATATATATATATATATATATATATATATATATATATATATATATATATATATATATATATATATATATATATATATATTTATATATATATATATATATGTATGCACATCATATATGTGTGTGTATATATATATATATATATATATATATATATATATATATATATATATATATATATATATATATATATATATATATATATATATATATATATATGTAGATATCTATAACTATATGGACATATATACCTATATATCTGTATATGTGTAGACATATATAGATGCCTATAAGTATATATATATATATATATATATATATATATGTGTGTGTGTGTGTGTGTGTGTGTGTGTGTGTGTGTGTGTGTGTGTATATGTATACATATGTGTGTATATATATATATATATATATATATATATATATATATATATGTGTGTGTGTATGTAGATATGTATATGTGTATATGTCTATATATATATATATATATATATATATATATATATATATATATATATGTTTACCATATGTCCAGAACATGGAGTGGAGTCATACCTCAGCACCAATAGTCTCAACCTCTTAGCCTCTTAGTGCAAGGGGATGTCATGTATGTATTGCAGGTAATATGTAGATGTTGATATATATATATATATATATATATATATATATATATATATATATATATATATATATATGTAGATATCTATATCTATGTGTGTATGTATATGTATACATATGTGCATATATATATATATATATATATATATATATATATATATATATATATATATATATATATATATATCCATATATGTATGTAGATATGTATATGTGTATATGTCTTTATAGATATATGGATATATATATTATATATATATATGTATATATATATATATATATATATATATATATATATATATATATATATATATATATACATATATATGTTTACCATATGTCCAGAACATGGAGTGGAGTCATATCTCAGCACCAGTAGTCTCAACCTCTTAGCCTCATAGCGCAAAGGGATGTCATGTATGCATTGCAGGTATATATGTAGACTGTTACTACTGTAACAGGGGTGGTTTTAACAGAAATGTTGTGTGTGAGAGGTCACATCTGCTATTGACATGTATGCCATCAGTTACTGACAGACATCCTAAGGTCATCATAGTACAGTACCACTGATATCACAGTAATGATCCTGTGGACTATAGCAGAGATATGACCAATAAATGTGGATAGTCTGACACATTCTGGTCAGTCCAGAGGTATACACAGATCTCCTCAGTGCAAGATATGTGGACCAAGTCTGTCAATGTGAACATTAAAAGCCATGGAAATAGGTATATCATGTAAATACTGGACTACATATGCCCACACAGTTTATGCATTCACACACTCCAGTCTGTCCTGACACATAATAATCGGTGGTGCAGAGGTCATGGCCACATACTGCCCACTAGTTAGTGACATTCATCTGTACAGCATCCCGCTGCTTTGTCAGACATACATGACAGTTAGAGTGGCCTGGCCGCAGTACATTTTGCAAATATCTGGACATAACATCACACTGGGTAATTACAGTAAGCTGCTAGGCATGTAACAAAGCACTGTGCAAACTACATTCAGACTGCCACAACACTGGCCAACATTTCTTATGGGGGAATGCACATGTATGTGCAAATATAGCAGGCTCTACATGCATGTCACAGCACAGAGTAACAGACACCTGTGTGAAAGTGCATACCCAAAACCAGTGTTAACACAGCCACAGTGAAATATGGTAAGTGAGCTTAATATTACAGTATATGGGCTGTCTGATCAACACCATCCTCATATGTGCCCATCGCACACTAACCCTACATATACTGGGCCATGACACAGTGTGGTCCGATGCCTGTCTGTGGTATGGGACATGTGTTTGTTTGGCTCTACAAACATGTAAGCCGATAGGGTACCATACACTGGAGCAACATGTAACATCACATAGAACAGGACCAAGAACAATGACATCCACCACAGTCTGTTCACAGGCCAAGGTACATATTCACAATACACACACTGTCAACAATCACCATAGGCAGACAGACCTCACTACCGTACACACAACCACAGAATGCCCAGGTTATGTCCTCAAAGATAACCCCTAGTATATATAACATGTCTAGCAGTCTGATCTCTCACTGGCTTGTTATCAGGTATGATGTCAATAAATAATGGTGTACAGAACATATGCACCTCTTACTGCATGACATATGTACAAAGGTTGACAGACTTGTGGCTGGAGGCACAAACACAGGGCTAATATTGACATGTTACTGTGATAACCTCATACATTTACTGTTGTAAAAGGGTATGTTGTGACATATGTCCTATGAGGGATATGAAGTCAGTAACTCTAATGGCTGTCACCATGTACTGACTGCAATCATCAGACTATGCTTCTGCAACTCTAAGACAGGTAATCTGTGAATAATACAAGACGCATAAGACCCCAAATACTGACCAGTCTGCAGATAACCCTGCAGGTGGGAGTTTCCTCAGATAAATAACACTGTCAGGACAGGTATTAAATCATGTAGACCAGCCATATCCACACAAACCCTGTTAAACCAACATTACTCCAAATGCAGAAGAGCAACACTTACATTCTGTAGTCATGTCTGTAACATCCCCTTCCTGTTTGTTGGCCTGTCTCCACAATGTATGTTGTTAGAGGTATATTCCACTACAATCTGTGATGCTGTTTGCCAAACACCGACATGAAGTCCTGCTCACAGTGAATGAAAAGGGCCAACACCCACATGATGTTCCTAGTTATAGGACTGTGTTTCTATGCAAATGGCTATGGGAATGTTACCACATCTGTTCCACATGCAATCAGCTAGTGGGGGACTGCAATTTGTGTAGAGGCCATCAGCTGATCATGAGCATCACTTACAAAACACAAGCTGCTGCCTAAGCAAAGCAGGTATACTTCTCCACATCCATCAGAGAGGGCATGTGAGAGACAGACAGACAGAGACAAAGTAAGACAAGGAGGGAGTGGGAGAGTAAAACCTAGGCATGTTTGTGTCACACACTTACCAGTACAGTATTTCAAACCCCTGTCTGACTATGTATTGGTATTACATGTTTTTGCAGCTCTTGCATGCGTCACTGAGCTTTCATGTTGGGGAGCTGTCCAAAGATATATTTGACAGTGAGTGACATCAGCAGCAGTGATAAAGGAGGGATAAGGTAGGTTTAGTACACATGCCTGTCCACATGAACAAGTGTCAAGTCCAACACAGCCACACTCTCTCAGGGACTCACACACATTATCACAGTTGGTAGGGTCAGGATTAGACTTCCTAACTAGCTAGTTTGCCACAATACAGTAATATGCAGGTATCACATGCACCACAGGGGTTATCAGGATGATATATGGGTAAAGGGTATGTCAAGGTGTCTGACATCAGAAGGCATGCTTCAGTAGCCCAATGGGAGCTGTAGAGAGTGTGAATGGTGCCCAAATCATTATACTCCACACACACACACACACACACACACACACACACACACACACACACACACGGACACACAGACACGGGTTTGCCAGTACTGACATGCATGGGTGCATTGCTTCACAAGTGTGTAGTGGTTGACTGTGCCAGAAGGCTGTTCAAGGCTAGGTAAAGGGTATACCTTGGCATCAGGCCACATGACAATGATCTGCAGTGTGACTCAGGGGTGTAGTGTCTGGATTGGCCCACACAGGTGGGTATTGTATTCACCATCCAGTCATCTGGGTTACTATTGTTGGTGGCCAGTGCTGTGCATTGCTTGCCATGTATGTGTTCTATATCCCATAACATGGATGGTGTCGGGCATGGGTGGCCACGGTGGTGCAGTGGTTAGCATTGCCACATCACAGCAAGAAGTTCTCTGGTTCGATCCTCAGCTGGGGTGCCTTTTGTGAGGACTCTGCATGTCCTCCCTGTGGTCACGTGGGTTTCCTCCGGGTGCTCCAGTTTCCTCCCACATCCCAAAGGCATAGGTGGATTGGACACTCTAAATTGGCCCTAGGTGTGAGTGCATGTGTATGTGTGCCTTCTGTGGAAGGTTGGGCACCAGGCTGGCAACTCAACACTGTAAAACTCCACTGCCAGTCATGAGCAGACAACTGAAAGAAGAAGACGGATGGTGTCTGGGATGTGCACGCATCCCACATGCATGTTCTGTGACATGTGGAAGTGTACCTGGGGTGTCTGTGACATGTTGTGTAGACAGATTGTTATCATCAGATGTGCCATTCCTGACCTCATGTGGTGAGAACTGGCAATGGACACCAGCTTGACCCTGCACCTATATTGACATCATGATACAGGTATTCACTGGTGTCAGTGGCATCTGTCCATACAGGGCATGTGTATAAGGCATTGTATGTCCTTTGTGGGTTACATTTGCTAGCTCTACAATTGTTGCAGGCATCCAGTGGGGAACATAGCAAAGGAGCACTGTATGCAATGATTTGTCTATTGTAGAGATGGGGCAGGGTGTCATGTCCTCTGTAGACAATTGCAATCACACCATGGTTACTATCTGTGGGCAATAGGCAGGGAACTACCAACATAGTGGTTGTTGCCTAGCCAAGTGTGTTTGTGTATGAGACATGGGTGGAGAGTGTTCTCTGGGTAATACAAGGCTTGCCTATATTGTTCCCCAAACCATGATATCACATGTAGGGATATGGATTGTCTACCCCAGCCTCTATGCTGTTTTACATATGTTATCCTTGTAAGGTGGACATTGTGACATATAATAGGCCCACTATATAACAAATTGCAAAAATCACTCCACAATGAATCCACACTCAGAGCCACCGCCACACAGGATACATATGACAAACACACACTAAGTCTCACAGTTTCCATGTCTGGGATTACAGCTCCTACCTAACTAGTACATTGTACTACAACATTACACAGTTATAGCATGCACCATGGAGATTACTGGGCTATTTTTCCCCAAAAGTGTACTTCAAAGTGAACAGACAAACAAATACACAAAGCTTTACAGTTGTCATGTCTGGGATTAGATCTCCTACCTAACTAATACATCACACTACAACATTATGTAGTTATAGCATGCACCACGGAGCTTACTGGGCTGTTCCTTCCCCAAAGGTGTATATCAAAGTGAATGACATTAGCAGACTTGCCAAAGAAGGACAATGGAAGTTGTAGTGACTGTGAATGGCCTCAAAAGCATTGATCTCTACAGAGACAAACACACAAAGTTTTGCAGTTGCCATGTCTAGGATTAGAACGCCTACCTAATTACTACATCACACAACAGCATTATGCAGTTATAGCATGTGCCACAGAGATTACTGGGTTACTACTTCCCCAAAAGTGTATATCAAAGTTAATGACATCAGCAGGCTTGCCAAAGTAGGGCAATGGAAGTTGTAGTGACTGTGAATGGCCTCAAAAGCATTGATTCCTACACAAACACACACACACACACACACACACACACACACACATGCAAGTTTTGCAGTTGCCATGTCTGGGATTAGACCTCTGACCTACCTATTACATCACACTATAGCATTACGCAGATATAGCATGCACCATGGAGATTACTGGGTTACGTCTTCCCCAAAGGTGTATTTCAAAGTGAATGACAGCAGCAGCCTTGCCAAAGTTGGGCAATGGAAAGTGTAGGTCATAGGTTCATAGGCTGATACTAGGCTATCGGCCCTTGGGCCTATACATGCCTAGCCATGACAATTCCATCGCTATTTCTTCCCACAATATTTACTTCCCTGGGCCCCTGTGTAGCAGGGCAACCGATATGATTCTCAGGGTCAATTTCCTATCTCCCATCCAATCATCCAGGTTCCTTTGAAGAGGGCCAAAGAAGCACTCTGCTTGACATGTATGGGCAGAATATTCCAGAGTCTGGGGAGTCTATGGGTCAGGAACACATCCCTCCAGCATGTATTGTTCATTGTGATGACAAGGTTTGGATGGTTTGAGCATGTGGCTGTGAGGGCTTGGATTTCTTTAAGTGTAGCATGTCTGACAGCTCTGGGTTTGATAAAAAGTAAAAAATGCACCAAGATAACACACAGCAAAATGTTTAATCACAGCAAAGTACAAAGTGGTAAGCACTTTCACAACCGAAGCTGCTTCATCAGACACCACAGTAAAAAATGCACAGGTTTAAATAGAGATTCTAAAATGCCAATTAATCAATAAAATCACACAATGATTAAGTAGCAGTGAAAAACAATTAAGCCTCATCCTCAAACTAAAAAAAGCATTGCTTAAAAACACTGTACAAAAAGGAATCAAATACTATACATGAGAAAGCACTTAAAAACTTAAAAAATCATTATAAAACATGGAAAAATACTAAGCAGGAAAAAGTTAAATAGAATACTTGGAAACTAAAAGCTAGTTAAATACATAGACTAATTTTGAAAGAACTCAGCTAATCTTAATGCTTGAGATGTCTAGCCTTTAAAAAAGGGACCAAGGAAGTAGTAGCATTCAAACCAGGATACTTTTCAGCATTAAGTTTCAAAATCCACTTCTGTTCATGTCCCTCTGTGATATTCTCAATGTCACCACCTCTGGGGTTTCTATAAATATGTTGTAATCTCAATGTCAATGTGTTATCTTGGTGCATTTTTTACTTTTTATCTTTCATTTGGATTTATTTCTGCACCAAGGTTTTACCCAACACTGTTTCTTTGGTGTTCAGCTCTGGGTTTGACATGGCATTGTATGTTAAACAGAGATCACCTCTGAGTACATGATATGTGACAGAGTATAGCTGGATTATTTTCAGATGGTCAGCGTAGGGCATATGGTTTAGGCCTGTGATTCTTTTAGTGAGGTATGTCTGCAACCTTTCTAGTTGTTGCAGATGTCTTGTGAGGTACATACCTAACAGGCCATTGTAGTCTGTACTGGGTCTACTGAGAGATGAATACAGTGGGACAATGGCTTCTTTTTTCCTGCATGTAAAGCCCTTAGTGATAAGGTGTGCCACATAGGTAGATTTCCTGACTGTTGTAGCAATTTGGTTATCAAAGGTGAGACCACTGTCCACCTGTGTCCCTAGGTCTCTTATCACACTTTAAGTGTTTCGTGTACTGCCACCTATGTGGTATTTCACAGGTACATGTCCATTCCCAAAGGGCATAACTATACATTTCTTGGCATTGATCTTGAGGCCATGGCTTCATGCAACAAGCATCTCTTTCTGTAAGGCCCATCTGTACAATATCCACATCATGTGGGGATTCAATATTGGCTCCCAGTGTGCAGTCATCTGCGACCTTTGTTTGCTAGAGTCCCTTAGTAATGGACTGTACTTCAGAACAGTAGATGCCAAACAAGGGCAGTCCAAAGACTGAACCCTGAGGTACTCCAACTGTCACTTGTCTGGGGCTGGAGTTGGTGTCACCTACATTTAGAGTGTGGATTCTGTCAGTACAGCAGTTGGCAACCCATCGGGTGACATAAGGATTAATGGCAAGCTTAGTACATTTATCTATGATTCCAGACTGGGTGTGGTTTAGAAGGCCTTGGCAAGGTCCGGATAGGCTGTGTGAACCACCTAACCCTCGTCCTCAGCTCCGGAGACTGACTCTAAGTTGTCAATCAGGTTCAGGTGACATGATTGGCTCTTCACAATGTCTTTGTTTTAATTTCCTTGATAATACATTCCATGGCCTTGCAGATCAGGCATGTCATACTGCTGGGGCTGTAGTTGCCAGGATCCAAGGTGGATCCCCCCTTGTGGACTGGGATAACTGTAGCTGTGCTCCACACAGTGGGCACAAAGTCTGAGGTGTGGCTATAATTAGACATGGCACGTAGGTGAGGTGCCAGTTCATTTTGTAGTTCATGTAGTAAACAGCCTGGGATGTTGACTGGTCCCATGGCTGCTGTTGTCTTAGTTCTGGAGAGTGTGTTTTTTACCTGTGTGGCCATTATTACTGAAAACTGGTAATCTTTCAGTGTTGAAATGGGCCCTTTTGGGGGTGGGAGGGGGATGCAGTTGGCACTCAATTGATCTGCCAGGATATTGGCAATATCCTTGGGAGCAGTATATTTAATACCATCATGTTGTAGCTCAGAGCAGATCTGATCATTGCCATTTAGATTCCTGACATAGCTATGGAATGGATTGCAATTGTCTTTGGCATCTTTGGCTATATTATGTTCGTAACTAGCTTTGGTGGATGTTATGAGGCATCTCAGCTTCTTACTGTGGCTGGTAAGGGAGTATTTTGCATCCTGGAAATTCCCTCATTTCTGCAGCAGTTTCTTCCTTTTGTTGCACAGTATGTTTATGGCAGGGGGCCATGACATTGGCTTCCTTTTCTTGGTGAGAAGCGTCTTGGTTCTATATTGGATGGCACAATTCATGCACGTGTGGATGTGCTCATACAGTGCCTTCATGTAAGATTCAGCAGTCATCCTTTCAGTTCCTGTCTGCATGGCTGTTATGACCTTAGTCACATCTGACATGTGTAGCATGACGTTGGTTTTGGAGATTTGTGTTACGGAGGTTTCCTTACTGGGGTGTGGGACTATGGGTTACTTGATCCAAGTAATTGAGAATTATGACTTCCAAGAACTGTTGGGCACATGTGTTGGTACACAAGTAGTTTTCCCAGTTAATGGCAGGGTAGTGTAAGTCACCCAGTATTAGGGTGTTTGGTTGTATCATAATATTTCCCAGTATGTTTTAAAAGATAGTGGGAATCTTGGGGCATGGTGGGGGATCTGTAGCAAGCTATACAATTTGGATTGCAGTCTAAGCTAGTGTTAGTTGCACCGAGGGTATTTCAGACGCATTCTGTTGGGTAAGTAGCCTGGTGGTGTGAATAACCATGGTGAATATGGACACTCCTCCACCTTTATTGTTTTGGTCCTGGTTTGGTGGCCGACAGATGTGGTGAGAGCTGTACCTGGTATTGCAGGGGTGCTCTCTGGATCCTTGGATAAGGTCTCTGTTACTGCACAGATATCGATGTTCTTTATTTTTGGAGTGCCTAGTGATTGTGAATGGCCACAAAAACATTGATCCTTACACACACATAACCAAACACACATACAGAGTTTCACAGTTGCCATGCCTAGGATTAGAACTCCTAACTAGTACATTACACTGCAGCTTTATGCAGTTATAAGATGCACAATGGAACTTACAGGGCTATTCTTTCCCCAAAGGTGTATTTCAAAATGAATGACATCGGCAGTCCTGCCAAAGTAAAGCATTTGAAATTGTAGTGAGTGTGAATGGCCTCAAAAGCATTGATCATTACAAAAAGACACACACACAAAGTTCTTCAGTTGCCATGTCTGGGAATTGAACTCGTCTCTAACTAGTACATCACACTACAGCATTACGCAGTTATAGGATGGGCCATGGAGATTATTGGGCTATTCTTTTCCTAAAGGTGTATGTCAAAGTGAATGACATCAGCAGCCCTGCCAAAGTAGGGCATTTAAATTGTAGGGAGCATGAATGGCCTCAAAAGCATTGATCCCTACACAAACACACACACATAAACACAGTTGCCATGTCTGGGATTAGAACTCCTACCTAACTAGTACATCAAACTACAGCATTATGCCATTATAGCACATGCCACGGCACTTACAGGGCTATTCCTTCCCCTAAGGTGTATTTCAAGGTGAAGACATCAGCAGGTTTTTCATAGTAGGGCAATGGGGAGTGCAGTGTGTGTGAATGGACCTTAACCCATTTATCTGGAAGCAGACACACAACACTCAGGCACACACAGGTTTATATTTCACAAGTACATGTATACAACTGCTAGATGACTACTGACTTGTACAGTCATGTTATACAGTTATCACAAGCACCACAGACACTATAGTGCTGTGGGATACCAGAGGCAAATGTCTACAGTGATTGGCATTTGCACATAATGTGGTTTTAGCCAATTGGATATGTGCTGGGTGGGACAGGCCTCATGATGGGAGGCTCTTTATCACTGTCTGTTACTCTCTTCCACACATCTATGTATGTGTAAGTTTGGCCTATTATAGTGTGTTGTCCTTGGATATATGTGTGTATTCCTATCAAATGTGTGTGCAAAGCATGACTGGTGTGTAATGAGGAGTGTGTGCAAAAACATTTGTGCTGTCAGATATGTATAGTCCACTGTTGTTGCCAGACATGGGCTTCATTTCTGTAAGTGTGGGAGCATGCCCAGTATGACCATCTGTATTGAATGTGTGAATCCATTCCAGGTAGGTTGTACTCCTGGGCAGGCTTTTCTGTTCTACACCTACAGCTAGCAACCTGTTTCTGTGGGATATCTGTAGATTGGATGACAATATGGGGTCAAAATGGACAAAGGATAGTGGACTACTGTAGGTAATTGTGTCTGTGCTGCTTCTGCTACATGGGCTTGTGTTAGCAGAGATATTCAGATATATGCACTGTTTTACACTGAGATGTTTTGTTTTATGTCATCAAGTACTGTCAGGTATACATATTTGCTTTCAGTAATGTCCTGGGGGACACAGGGTGAGTGCAGCTGTATCCAGTATTGTGGTCTGGAGCCTACATATTCTTGCACAATCATGCCATTCTAGAGGGGAAGCTGCAGACATTTGCTGATGGGTCTGTGTAACTGGTTCAGCACCTTGGTACAGAGGTGGCTGAGTATCCCATGCTTTTACATCCATCGGTGTGATAGTATGGCTATATCGTACCTCACAGCTGTACAGATTCACACAGGTTACCCAGAGTCAGGGGACATTACCCCTTCACATTGTGGTTTATGAGCAGGTTTGTAGCCACCCATTCCTGTGTTTGCAGGCAGAGATAATATGTGCACACAGCTGAGTTTCAGACTTCACACACACCAAGCCGTCCATGCTCCTACCCCCCCCCTCTAGTATTCTATCCTCTTCCTGAAATTATGCAAACATTATCTGATAAGTTCCCTATAGGTATCACCTCATCCCAGCAATAATTTGGTGTTGGTCCACAGTTCATGCAGTAGGACATGGTGGACATGTTACTAGGATTTGTCCACATGGCCTTGCAGTTGGGTTCTGTGGACTGTGTTAAGTTGTTATTTGGGAGTCCATGACATAACATATATTGGCAGTATGGGTGAAGCACAGGCCTTTGGCAGAGAACTGTAGGTCATTTGGCAGTGATGCAGGCCAGCTGTAGCAGGCCGTTGCATTGTGTCACTCCTACAGTCCCAGACTGCAAGACACTCTATTCCCCTGGCATGACAGCGTAGGTGTGCAAGGTGTTAATGCCAATACTTTCTGTCATTATTGATCCAGTGGTGTGGATGCTGGCAGGGTGCTGCTTACAGCAAGGGACACACCTGCATGGGACACCTCTTCTGCATGCTGCATTCTTTGGCTATTGCCATAAAGAGATGGGGGGTCATATTGTACTAATTTCCAACAGTGGGTATAAGACCAATGAGATACTAGTGGGTGATGGTATGGTGAGTGGGGTGCATGTGTGCTGTGGACACTAATTGCATCTGACTCACAGATATGCATGGGGCATTCCACTTATACTGACTTGTGCAGGGACATCAGCAGTTTCTCAATAATTCATACCTGTGACCTTTGTGGTCTGCCAGTGTTTGGCCAGACAACATTGGTATTCCATACTACAAACCCAACGAATGTGCTGCTAACCTGTATGTACAATTCCAAAGGCATGTCCATTTGACAGTAACATATAATGCACTGTCTGTCTGGGGTATTTCCACCTGTGTATGGTTTGTATGTCTGGGCCCACATTCATGCGATGTCCATCTTTCAGATGGTGACAGATATTACATCCAAACATTTACTATGGCTTACTGCTGGAATGTATTTTGCTGGAGATGCATTGTGTTTAGCACTGCATTATTGAGAACATGGCCCTGTCATTGGCAGTACTGGTCAATGGCCACCAGGACAAACCTCACTATACTGACCACTCTCACACAATATACAACTCACACCAACCTAACACACACAACCCTGCAGATTGTACACATGCTACAATCTATCCTGCTACTTTGGCCAGCTGAGATAATCTGTGCTCCACTGTTATTATACCTACACATACATGTTACTACATTTCTACATAGCATTGGGGGGTACACATGACACTTGTACACATTTGCTACCACTGTACTGGTATTTCAGGTACTCCATTTCATTCTGTATTCTGACCTATCATGCTGACTAGAGGCATATCAGTGTACTACAGTTCTTAAGTCTGATTGACCTACACTTCAGTTTCAGACTTCTTAACCTTCAGAACTAACATCCCACTGCCTGACCTATTGTAGTCTGTCTGTGTATGTCTGGAGGGGGGTGTCCTCCATAGCCATCAATCAGAGGCCTTAGAACTGCCTTTGTTTGTGTTTGTCTACACCTGTCCTGCTGGCTGAGACTATTGTTGGGTATGTGAGCCTCCCTGACTGGCATGTGTGTTTCCTATGGACACACATTTAGCCCACCACACATCCTGTAGTGAGTTCTGTCACTTTGTCTAGTAATGGCTACAACGGTGACACCAGTATTTGTTGCAGATTTCATGCTGCCACTATAGGTGTCTACTATCTGCATGATATCCCATTCAGCCACCTGATTTCCTTGCATGTTCACATCCATACCACAGATACAAGTAACCCAACATACTACTCTATTCGGCAATTGATAGGGAAAGTGAATTACCTTGTGGTTGTGCCATTACTGAGGATGGTGTTGGAGGGCTGACTATGTCGGATGCACATAGTACACTCCCTATATATTGGTAAGCACAGGTAGTATCATGTTTGGCATCCCTTTTACTGTATGTGCGAGTCAGAGAGAGAGGTGCCATTCCCTGGATTTATACCGTGTCAGTGTATGTGCTATGCATTACCTCTTTGGCATGGCCTGGGCATACTGGCCATGCCTCCTTCTGCCTACTGGGGCAGGCTCAAGTTGTTCCTCCTTTGAGTCACTCTGTGCCTGTGCAGGCCTTGGCAATGGTGGAGGAGGGGCTGTGTGGCCCTGCCCCATGCTGTTCCTGCTGCAGCTGTTTTCGCAGGATCATATTGTGTAACATGGTACATACAATGACGATTTGGGTACATGTAGCTGGTGAGTATTGCAAGGCTCCACCGGATATGTCCAGGCACTGGAACCGTGACTTGAGCATCTCAAATACACCCTCTATTATGATTCTGGTCTGTGTGTGTGCCTCATTATGGAGTTCTTGTTTGGGTGTGTGCGCATTTCTGATGGATGTCATCAGCCATGGCTCCAGTGCGTAACTAGCATCCTCCACTAGGTGGCCGCAAGGGATGTCCCAATTGGCAAATCTCTTGGTCAGCTGAGTCATATGTCAGCTGTGGGAGTCATTATAGCTTCCAGGGCAGCCAGCACACACATTCATTATAATGTCCTGGGCATCGCACACAACCTGGCAGTTGATGAAGGGGAATCCCTTGTGGTTGATGTAGACCCTACCCCACTCACCGGGTAGTGATTTGATGCATATGTGCATGCAGTCTATAGCACCCACTACCTCAGGGTATTCTGCTACTTGGTGGAAGACTGGCAAATTGCTGGTCAACACCTCACAGGTGTTGTGGAAATATATGTGCTCACCAACATTTGCTGACATGGCATTCAGGAACTGGTGGAGTACCCTGGATGCTGATGCCTGTGAGATCTCCATGATATCCCCAGTTGGCCTTTGGAAGGTATCTGTGGCTAGTGCTCTCAGGCCTACACATACCTTGGTATCCACTAGGATGGGTTCCCCTCTGTTGGTTCTGTGTGTGAGGTGTAGCCAGCACAGCTCAATAGTTTGCTGTAGGTGGTCCCTGTCCACCCTATAGCGCTCCACTATCTCCAGCTCATGTAGCCCCAGGTAGGTTACTCTGGGTCTGTACACTCTTCTCCTACTCCTCACTGTGGGTTGGTCATCAGCATTCTCGTCCTCACCACCCTCAGCCTCTTCCACATGTTGATTTATGATAGCTGCTGCAGCACCTATCATTTTGTTCCTTTTGTTTTGTAAAATGTCCCCGTTAGTGTACACCGGTGGTGTAAAGTTTGTGGGAAAAACCAGAGGGAAAGATATTTGCATAGTTTATAGTAGTATGCTGGTCTGGCCTGTGCTGTTGCCTGTGTAATTGGCTGATTCTGATACATTTCACCTGCAAGCTATGCTAGTTCTCCTTGATTACCTCCCTACTGCTGTTTTCCCTTCACATTGCCTTCCTGTTTAAGCCCAGGGGCACGCTGTGCAAACACAGTGCTCAGATGTGCACAGACCAGCTATTTCCTGGTTTACTTTTTTTTTCCCTTTAAAACACAGTGCACAGCGTGCACACCCGCTTAGGCAATGTAAAGAGTGCTTGGCAGCTTCAGGCACACCCCTTTGCTTGGCTCTGCTAAACTAAGTGCAAGCCCGATCCACAGGGCTCCAATAAGCTTACAGTATGCCTGACACACCCCTCTATGATGTCATCTAGCTCTTAGGCTTGCACCATGGTCTTTCTGCACCTACACGGTTGGGTGCACACTAGCCATGAGGGGGAATCTGTGATTCAGTATCATTCCCCTCATTTGCATAGAATTGCCTGCTAATGCCTAGTTACAAGTCTGACACTGAGCCTTCCCCCGTAGCAACCACTTCTCGCAGACCATGTTGTCTTCTGCATGCCATTGAGTATAATGGCAAAATTGCGCTTTTGGATAGAATGCTTTTTTTCAAGTTTTTTTTTTTATTTTTGGGCCAATCCCATCTGCGAGCTGCTGCCCTAAGCTTAAACGGCCGAAATCGACCAAAAAAAAAATAAAAGTTATTTTTTTATTTTTGCAACTGTATTCCATGCCAGTGGCCATATATATGGCCATTGGCATGCTTTACACATCATATACATCATTTATTTGGAGCTGTCATGGCTCCGTTTTGTAGTTTGCAGAAATGTACTTGGTTACTAACTGAGTACATTTCTGCAGATTACGCGGCCAGCTGCCAGCTTCCTGGATCACAAATTCACCTCATTTACATGGTTTTCACCTGAAAATGGGGTAATTTGCATACAGGAGCTGTGTCTGTGCAGGAATAGTGCAGGAGCGCTCGTGCATGTCCCAGGAGCTTGTTCCAGAATCTCTCAGTGGCCATATTGCCTCCAGCAGCTCCTGCACTATTCCTGCATGCAGTGCAGAGCTTGCTGAATCCAAGGGTTTCTCTGGTTGATTCATTGTATAATCTATTTTCAAAAGAATGACATTCTCATACAAGAACTGCACTGTGTATAAAGAGCTTCTTGTTCCTTTCTCTGCATGCTTTAATCACAATAGTCTACTTCTAGTTTAGATCATATTTTATTCTGAAATGTGACATCATGTTGTACTATTCAGTTGATGCTAATTTTATTCTTATTTATTATATGTATAAGCAACTCCAAAATAGTTACAAGATATTTGCATTTTGGCTCATATGGGCCCTGTTAGAGTGAAAGAAAGATGTTACTTGGTCATCAAATGATTATACAGAAAGCACACTTCTTTGTTGAACTGAAAAGTATAAAGCATTGCTAATATCTTCCTCTGAAATTGTACCTCTTTATTGCCTTTATCAGTCAATTTTCAAAAACTCTGTCTACTATATCTGTTTTCCCATTTTTACTATCACAATCTTGAAGCCCACAAGGTTAAAACCTATAATCATGAAACTATAATATTGAAAGACCAAAATGCTGAAGACTACAATGCTAAACTCATGGACTTGCCTCCCCCCAACCATGTTAGCACTCATTACTGGGTTCACATTGGTAAGGGAATTCAGTATTCAAGATTTTTAGTCATTGTGGTTTTAGCATTTTGTTTTTTTCAATATTATAGTTTCAAGATTAGGGGTTTCAAGCTCAAAAGCTTCAGGATTGTGATAGTAAACTATTTTTGCCTTGTTGACACTGTCTAATGTAATAAAATGGGTGGTGGTTATAGTAGTGCTTGGTAAAGATAATACACTATTAAATTAATTATAAGTATGCTAGAGGCATTCACCTTTTTTATCTCTGAGCCGCTTTTTAAAATTGTTCTATATCAAAATCTATGTTATATAGACATCACTTCTAACATTGCTAACTACTAATTTCACATCAAGCACTTCTGCATAGAACTGTTTATACTTTTCTCTTTTCAAGTTAAAATCACTTCACCAAAAAATGAGAAAAGAAATACACATAAATCATACAATCATTCTAATTATTTTCTGATAACATTGTTAAGTTTTAGTCATCCACCCATCAGAAGCAATAAATGGTAGGTTAGTCCGTTCCACTGCTAGATAAATTTTTAAAGCCTAATGGTCATTCAAAATATCCATCAAATACTACTGCATTTTTTCACTGTCACTTAAAACAGAAAAATACAGTTTATCAAGTTCTAGTGGGCTTAACACATGGTCACTTTTCAGAACAGAAAAGCTATATGATGTCAGTAAATAACCCTAACCATAAAATAATTACTTTAATATCTAGACATTTTAAGAAGTACTTCATGTGAGTAATTATTCAAATGTAAACACTGTCTCTAAATATGTATAACCTGCTATGACTGTTATTATTTTTAATCAGTATTTTTAACATTGATAAAGATTATTTAATGAAGAATTAGTCAAGAATAAAATAAGATAAAATATCTCATTGTTTTATTTCAGCTATCTACTGCATTGCAACTTATAAGCACTATTGTACTTTTCTATACTATAAGTAAAATGTATAGCCATTTTCATTTTTTATTTAAATTTTCTGTTATTTGAATGTTCGGCAATGACACTACAAGCCTTCTGTTTTTTTTTATTTTGTCTCTCAGACATGTTAGGTAAATATTTCATTCACAGATCAGTTAGAGTTTAAATACTAACAAAACAGATTTTTATGTTTATAACATAAACATTTTATTCAGTGTAGAACTCACTTGGTAGTATATAAATGCTTCTTAAACTAATCAATCGGATTTTATTCAGATTTTCAATCTCATAAAAATATAATAAATATCACTTTTTATGGGAGTGACTGTAATGTAGTCATCAATTCCAACACTTACAGAAATGTAAAAATAAATGTTAATAATACTAAAGATGCATTAGCTATCTTGGACTTAAAGAAGGTCTAGACTTAGCTGATCCTAACTGATATAGTTACCATTACAAAAACAAGCATACATTTTATTCTTCCTGCCACAATTCATTGTCCAGAATTTACTTCTTTCTTATCTATGCTTATCTATTACCAAACGTTCTAGATTTAAATGTGGACCACATATATTTTTGAGATCATTGCAGACTAAGCTTGAAATTATACCTATTAATTCAAAACCAAAACAGAAAATATACAACCGGAACTTAAAACCTAACCTTCTCAAACATGAAGATATCAGAAATTATACTATAATGTTATTTAATGATAACTGGAAACATTTGTCACAATGGGAAGATAAAATGGGTACATGCTGGACAGCTTTTAAAACCCAGCTGAGAGGGTTTCTAATTAGTAAAGATGCTTTCTATTAAAAGAAAACTATTCCTTAAAATGTAATTTGATCCCTTTTCAAAACCAATAGCTTGCTTCCAATTACCCCAATTTTGGAACAGAATATAAAATCTCTATAATTACAATTACATTTATTATAAATGAATCAATTGTCCTGGCATGAGAGTGAAGTTATAGCTTCTTATACTGAATGGGATCAAATCCCTTTAAGATTATTAGTTAACTTTTAAAAATCTATAACGCAAAGGATGAATATTGATTGCATATAATAAATGACTCAGGACTGATTTAGAAATTGTCAATGTTTTATAAAATGTTCAGAATCTCTATAATAATTTGTCTGTACAATGCAATGACACCCCAATTAAATTCACTTAAGTCAAATTCCATTTCCCCTTATTAATTCCAGATTAAGAACTAATGCTCAACAAAATATTAAGTTAATAAGAAATCCAATCAGCTATCAATACGTTAAAGCCAAATAAATCACCAGATCCTGATGTTTGCATTTTTTTGCTGATTTTTTCAAACTATTTTCAAATCAGGTTATCAAAATATACACATTATTCAACTTTAAACTACTTAATGAAACACAGGATACATATATAAATGAATTTAGAACAATTTCCATCCTTAAGTCTAAAAAAGGATGTGTAACACATTTCAAGCTATCATCCCACAGCATTCAAAATTCTAACTAGTATTGTTGCTAATAAAATCAAGCAAATTTTATCTAACACTATTTCTCCACTATCAGTCTGGATTCATAGTAGGCAGAGAAGCAACAGATCAGATGGTTACATTTAACACACTGAAAATTTTCAACAATGCACCTAAGTCTAATGTCTAGCACTTTTTATTGATGCATCCAAAACCTTTGATAGAGATAACCTCTCCTTTCTTTATTTAGTAATGGTAACATATGTCTTTCCAGACATATTTACAAATCAAATAAAGTTAATACATAAAAAAACTCCACCTGTCAGTCAATAAATAAATATCTTTCTAAATCTATTGGCATTAACAATGGGGTATGAAAAGGATGCCCTCTTTCCCTTATTTAACACACATATATATATATATATATATATATATATATATATATATATATATTATATGTATTCCATTCCATCCTGTTTTGGTTATGATATTCAAATAACAGCATTTGCAGATGATGTCAACATATGTTTTTCCACCTTAACCATGATTTCCCAAAAATAATAAATACCATACAGTTATTATTTTCAGTTTTTATTGCAAATTAAATCTAAAGAAATCATCATTTTTTATATTTGAACCAGGTTATACTTTAATCATTGAAGACAGATGTGGGAGTAGCAATATAAAACAAATATGCTCTTATTTAGGAACAACATTTAATCAGCCTTTGAAATTTGACTTTAAATATAAGATTGAGATTTGTTGTTTGCAACTGATAGTTCCTGGTCCAAAGTTCAAGTTGACCTACAAAAGTAGTCCAAAATGCACTTATTAAAATGAATGGTTTCCCCAGAATTTTATTCTATATCAGAGCAATAAATAATTAAATCCTTCTAATGTGTTTAAAACTATGGCATATGCTTTAACACAGTTTATATGGTTTTCAAAACCTCTTCAAATCAAATATGACAAACTCACTTTACCAAAAAAAATAAGGGGCATGGCCTTGCCATATTTTGACAGTTATTATCTTCTAGCTACTTTAAACAGACTATGATTAGCTTTGAACTTGAAATATAATGGAATTACCAAGCAACCATGTTGGCTAAACATTTACTGTAAAATTATTAAATCATACTCATATAATCCTTTCTCATTACTTTTCATAAATATATCTAATATTTAAAAAAAAAGGTTTTGAATATACAATTTTTTGAGTTAATGACTAGCTTTCAGAAACTTATAAAATGGTTACGTTTGGAAGATTCCTATCTGCTTCTGCAAGTATTAGAGAAAAATCCAAGTATCCTAATTAGTAACCAAATGACTGATTTCACCAATTCCCACTTTAAGAAATAAAACTATATGGAATTTTGTTTCCTGTGACATGGACTCACCATAACTGATAGGGTTATCATGGGGTTACCTTAAGGTTATTTACCAATAATAAATGAAATTTTAACTTTAATAAAAATGAAATATGACTGCATCCAATAACTCAGAAAAGTCCCAAATTAATTAGTTTTTAGATACTCTGCTCAAAACAAGGTTCTGTCTAAGGGATATATATTAGATCTAACCTATAAACACACACAAATATTTATTTTCAAAAGTTCTGTATTCTTATGGTACAAAATTCTACAATAATATCTGTGAATCAATAATTATTAGTCTGAAATATATTATTTTCTCTACTTAAATTATACATTATCAGAAATGATTAAGTCTAAACTCTAGGAACTGGATAGAATGTGTACAAATTACGAAATAAATCTGAAAGCTTGTATAAAAACTAAGAAATGGCAGGTACTGGTGAAAATTTTAACTTAGCTGGTTAACTTTAATTAACAACTAATGGACTCATATAAGTATTTGTTGAAGTACACATTTCCTTCTATCATACTAATTTATTCCTTTCCCTATTTTTTATTTGCAATATTTCTTGGCAGAAGTGTGATTAACACAAAATCAAACTTTTTGGAGATGTCTCAATGACTTAAAGTTTGCAACAGTCAATAATTATGTATAAAATGTTTATAGCTGATGTAGGATTGCAGTATTTTGTGCTTAACTATATTGTAGAAATGCAAGTTTTAAATCAGTATTTTGTTTATTGTTATAAGTTCTGAAATATTTAATAAATGTATATGCAAAAAAGAAAAAAGAAAAATACAAAACTTAATATATAGTTGTAAACTTATTGATAAGTGTTTTGTGTATGACTCTATCAAAGCCTGAAGTTAAGTCTATATAAGTTATATCACAGTGCAAACTATTATTTATATCTGCTATTATATTATTATAGAACAACATATCACAGGCAGTTATAGATTTATTTTCAACATTGACATGCTGATATATGGCTTCAAGTTCCAACCTCTTCAATTCTGACAGCAACGAATCCAAAATAACCTTCTAATTTATTTTCTGCTAAAGGAAACTTATGAGCCTATATGACTGTGGGTTTGGACTACCCCCCTTTCCCTTAAAGATGGGGGTTTAACAAGTGCATATCTCCAATTTTGAAGAATCTCCCTATACATAAATAACTTGGCGAGTAAGATAAATAATGGTACTGTAAGTTTATGTATATGTATATGTTTATTAGCAATTCATTCTCCCTGTGCTTTATTTGGATCCTGTTTGCCACATTTTGTTTTGAATATTAATCCAATTTAATTTCAGTATGGGAAGTTACTTGGATGTTACTGGAATGCTTTGTTATCCCCTTTGTGTATCCAAACTGTTTTGCATAAGCTTTTACACGGGTCTATATTATAACATCGAAGTTTTTAAACATTGAATGTTATAACATCGAACCCGTAATGCCGAACGCTGAAAACAGCAAAGGTGCAGGACACCGAATTCTTTCCCAGGGAAAGAATTCGGTGGGCCATTACTGTGGCTTTGCTGTTTTCAGCATTTGATATGTTGGAACGTTACGGGTTGGGTTCAGGTAAGTGTGCGATTGTGTGTAGGTTAGGGGTGGGTTAGGTGAGTTAGGGTTAGGGAGCGGGTCAGGTAAGTGTGCAATGTGTGGACGTTAGGGTTACGGGGTGGGTTAGGTGAGCTAGGGTTAGGGTGTGGGTCAGGTAAGTGTGTGATTGTGTATAGGTTAGGGTTAGGGGCAGGTTAGGTGAGTTAGGGTTAGGGCACAGGTGAGGTGAGTATGCAATAGTGACGGACCTTAGGGTTAGGGTTGGGTTAAGGTAAGCGGATAGCCAGTAGTGTATGTAAAGTTTAGTTTAGGTTTAGGTGTAGGAATTTAAGTGTATGTGTGTGGATAGCTGCTTTTTGTGTGTGTTTGTGTTGTGTGTATGTTTCTCAGAATAGCGATTTTTTTCCCTGGGAAAAAATTTGGTATTCTGACTGTTCAATGTTTTCAGATTTCGGTGTTTGGGGTTTGATATTATAACATTCGATGTTTAAAAACTTTGATGTTATAATATAGACCCCTTTTAAGCATATGTCTATAATCTGCTTTTTTTACTACCAGATATTAGACTCAGTACCCAATTTATTGATTTGTATATTTTAATCCTTCACATCTTATGTAACTATAAAATAGTTTCCTATTATGCTCAATATTATCTAAATGTTCTTCATTTATTTCCTGATCTTGTTTAATTTGTGTGTCTAATAAGTTTATTTTAGTTTTAAAAGTTATAGTGCAATCTCATTTCCATTTCTTGCATCTTCTAGCTCTCAACTTAATACCTTGCTCTTATGGAAATATATTCATCTGGTCTTGTCTGCTTAGTTCCTGATGTTTAACATTTTTTATATATATTTTTTTACATTTAAATAATTTCCCTTTCAAAACATGCCACATTCTTTCTGCAGTCTGTCCACTGAGTCAGAGTTAGATCAATGTCAAAAGGGGCCCAAGGCAGGATAATTGAGTAAGCCGTCACAGCCATTCAGTGTCCCATTACTTAGCTGTCTGAATCTGTTTACCATAAACACTGTTATTACCTATCAGTGTGCCTGATGTTTTGTTATTTACAATGATTATAGAAATTTGACTTAAAACCTTTATTTCAGATTTTATAACTGAAACATTAATAGCAATTTGCTAAACAAAACAGTCTCAAACTGAAAATAGCATAGCATGAGCAATAGTAAATTTCTCTTCCTTTGAAACTCACATTAACTGAAAATACATTGAATCTCAGAATCATGGAAAATGCATTGAAACTCACATTGATTGAAAGTTCATCTGGCCAGTTGTGGATTATGTGCACATTTATATCCACTGACACCCCCAAACCCAGCCATTATAGCTACATTGTTGACTGCATCCTTCTCAGATGTCCATGTAAAAAAATAGATAAATAAATAAGTAACAATATTTATTTATTTATTTTATTTATTTCATTTTGATTACCGGGGAAGTCCACTGGGCCAAGAAGAACCCATTTTCATTGGAGGCCCGGTGAGAAAAGCTCCAAGGCAGTACAACAATGCAATGTTTAAGAAGAATACAAAGATAATCCACACAGCAAGAAAACATAGTAAGACACTGCAAATGCAAATTTACAATAGAAGGTACACACAGTAAGAACATTGTAAATGCATATTTACAATAGAATGTACACACAGTAAGAGCATTGCAAATGCAAATTTACAATAGAATGTACATGCAGCAAGAATTTGCGAAGGACACATCAACTGCTAAAGAAAAAAACAGCAAAAATAAAAATTAAAAATGAATCGATTTTTTTTTTGCTAACTTTTCAATATTTTCATCCATACAGTGAAGTTAGAGCCTGCTAAAATCATAGCTGGAGTTTGGGTGCATAAAGGTGCAGGAGTATAGGGGCTTAGTCTAGAGGAACTTTGGGATTATGTAGGGTGAAAGCAAGAACATTTCCATTTTGAGGATAGGTGTAAGAAAAGTTGTTTTTTAAAGTAGTCTGAGTTAGGTATGGTTCTAAGAGAAGGAGGGAGAGAGTTCCATTTCCTACCTAGAGAGAAGGAAAGTAGTTGTTGGCCAGCGGGATGTTTAGGTCTGGGGATGGAGATTAGATTTTGGTGTTCAGATTTTAAAGATCAGTTGGGAATGTAAGGGGGGAGGATGTTGGATAGAGCAGGGCATTTTTCTGGGTAGAATATTAATTTATGAGTGGTTGTTAGTTGAAGATAGTCAAGGTGGTTTGGGAGTTCTAGCCAGTTTAAAGATTGAAGGAAGAAGCAGTGGTGGGTTGAGTTTTTGGATTTGGTGGCAAATTTAGAGATTTTATTATAGCAAGCTTCAAGTTTAGAGGAGAGGGAGGCAGACAGATTAGTTAGGAGAGGGGCTCCATAACGTAGAGAGGGTAGGAGGAAGCAGGTAGCTAAGGTTTGCCTGGAGGATTTGGAAAGAAATAGATTATTCCTGTAGAGCATGCCTAGTCTTTGGTGTTTTTTTTAATTTTTGTTGAATGTGGAGGTCAAATTTAAGGCATTCGTCTATGGTTATGCCAAGGAGTTTGGCGTAGGGGACCACTTCTATAGGAGTGTTAGATTGGCTGAGGATGTTGAAAGAGTTATTGTCCAAGGAAGAAGTCTTGGAAGGGAGGAAAATTAGTATTTTGGATTTATTGGAGTTGAGGGAGAGATGGTTTTGGTGCATCCAGTTTTCTGTAGTGGAAAAAGCTGTTTGAGTTTTAGAGAGAAGTTCAGATAGGTTGGGAGCAGCACAGACTAAGGTAGAGTCATCAGCATATTGGATGACTGTAGTGTCAGGAAGAGCAGTGTAAAGGTTGTTTATGAAGATGCTGAAAAGTATGGGACCAAGAATGGATCCCTGAGGAACGCTGGCAGGAGTAGGTAAGAAGGAGGAGGTAGAGTTCTTCCATCTGACAGCCTGGGATCTGTCAGAGAGGTAGCTGGAGAACCAGGAAAGAGTATTAGTGGAAAGATTAAGGTTGGAGAGGTGGCAGAGTAGGTGTGAATGGGAGATGGTATCAAAGGCTTTAGAAAGGTCTAGCAGAACAATGGATACTAGAAGTCCTGAATCTCAGGCTTGATTAACTGTTTCTAAGAAGGAAAGTAGGGCAGTTATGGTGCTGTGGCCTGGACGGAAACTGTGTTGGGTGGGTGTAAGTAGCTTATTCCGTGTTAAGTAGGGTAAGAGTTGGCAGTGGACACATTTCTCAAGAATTTTGGATATAGGAGAGAGTAGGGCTATAGGGCAGAAGTTAGAAATGGAGTTGTTTTTACCTCCTTTATGAAGTGGTAGAATGTAGGCAGAACACCAGAGTTTGGGAACGTATGACTCTTGTAAGGATCTGTTAGTCAGGATGCTAATTGGAAGAGCTATTCCTTCGGCTGCGTATTTGAGGAAGGAGGGGGGAATTTTGTCGGGGGCGTTGGAACAAGATTTTAGTTTGGTTAAGAGTTTTTTTTATGAATGTTGTGGAAACTGGTTTGAGTTGAAACTTAGGGTGACAGTCATTAGGAGAGTTTAAGAAGTTGGAAGGGTTGTTGTTAGGGAATGTTTTGGTTAGTTTGGCTATAGAGTCAGTAAAGAAATTGTTGAAGAGTGAGCTTAGTTCATTGTCAGTTAAACTAGGGTCAGGGCAGGGGTTATTTTGTGACCTAGGATGGAGAAGAGAGTTAACAGATTTCCAGAATTGTTTGGGATTGTTAAGATTAGTAGACTGAAGTTTATTGTAGTAGTTTTTTTTTGTCCTGATGATTAGTTTTTTTACTTGGTTGCAGAGTTGGGTATATTGGAGCAAGGCAGAAGGCTGTTTACTTTTCTGATAAAACTTCCAAGATTTGTCTCTGAGCTGCATGGTTTGTTTAGTCTCTTTGGTCAGCCAAGGAGCAGAATTGGCTTTGATTTGTTTATTTCTAAGGGGGGCTAGAGAGTTAAGAGTATTTAGAAAGATGGAGTTGAAATGTTCTACGGCATTGTCGAGGGAGAGAGTGTGAAGGATTTGCCAGTTGATTTCTTTGAATATGCTGGAGAAAATTGTGGGGTTGAAGTTGCTAAGGTTACAAGTTTGGATATAATGATGTAGGAATTGAGAGGGGTTAGTAGAGCAATGAATGAAGGCAGGTAGATGGTCACTAAAGGAGTCAGGGATAGTTCCTGATAGAGAGATTTTGTTTGGATGGGAGACTAAAATCCAATCAATGATGGAGCCAGGGGGGTGATTTTTGTTAGGCCTGGTTGTAGAATGGATTAATTGGGAGAAGTTGTAAAGGTTGATAGCTAGGGTGGGGGAAGGTGTGTTGATTTTTTTCCAATCAATGTTGACGTCGCCTAGAATAAATGTTTCATACTTTATTTCAGATGAGACCCAGTGGAGAATATTCTCTAGGGTAGAGATGTTGTCACCAGGGGAGATGTATAAAGAAATGAAGCAGATATTTTTATGTTGATTGAGTTGGAGCAGATAAGCAGTTATTTCAGTATTTTTGAATAGAGGGGTTGGGATTTGCAGGGGGATTATGGAGAGAAGGTTAGAGTAGATTATGGCAGAACCTCCACCTTTTTTGTTTATTCGGTCACTCCTGAGGATGTTGAAACCTGGAGGTAGGATTTCAGAGTCAGAGATATGGGGTTTTAACCAGGTCTCAGAGATGGCTAAGATGTCAGGTTGGTTGTGATTAATCCAGGCATGAACATGGTGAATTCTTTTGTTAAGTCTTTGGGCATTGATAGTGAAGATCTTAAGGGTGCTAGGTGAGGTCTTAGGAGTAGAAGGAGTGGGAGGGAGAGGTGTATTTGGAGTGGGGGAGGAGGGGGAAGGAGGGAAGGAGTTGTTTGTACTGAGGCAGTGGGCAGGGTTAGGGTGAATGTCTCCAGATAAGGCTAGGAAATTATTAGAGAAAACTTTAAGTCTTTTAAGTTTGGAGAGTAAGAAGTTGTTTGTGGTTGGTGGAAATGAAAGAGAGAGGCTTTTTGTAGAGGAGGAGAGTATTTTGGTATGGAAGAGGTATAGTAGGTTTATTGGGATAAGGCAGGGGGAAATGGAGTGAAAGTGAGTGAGTGAAGGCTAATAATGGCCAAAGTCATATTTCACATTTGTTTCACACAAACAAACAGAAGATGAAGTAGTACAATTTAATACACACACACACATACCACACACACACACACGCACACACGCACACACACACACACACACACACACACACACACACACACACACACACACACACACACACACACACACACACACACACACACACACACATTCTAGTCCTGCAAAGCCAGATTAAACATCATTAAAACATGACCAGTTGATAACAGCATAAGGTCCTTCCATCCACAGAAAGTCTCCCTTCTCCAGCAGCAGTTATAGCCACTTTGTTGATCTATTACATACATGCACTGCACTGGTAGCACTGGATGAACTACATAAAACTGTATGTAGAGCCCTTTCATCATTAACACAATATCCATTATCCAGTCATGTACAGCACTTTTTAAACAGAAAAGTATGTATAACAGCATCGGAGATATTAACCACCTGATAACAAATGCTATGTCAATGTGCACAATCTCTGCATAAGTAAAAGGTATCTGAATAATTCCACATTAAAGAGAACTATTAGTAATGCTGAGGTTACTACTGTCAAACAACTGCGTTTTAGTGCTTCATTATTTTATTGCTTCACCTACAAATGCAGTGCTAGCTGCACTTGAAAAATCCATTGCAGATGTTGCATTCAAAAGTTGGTGTGATGGTGATATTGGCATAACATTTTTTAGCTAGATCAGCTGTATGGTAGGGAATTGCTGTCAAACAATGTCAACAGTTTCATAGTTACTAGATATTCAGTCCTGCAAACCATTAAGGAACCTAGCTCCAAAGCACTGTCTGGTTAATTAACTTGCTCACTGTCACCCAGTACGTAAATGAAGGTGGAGAGATTCAAACCCTGCAGCCTTGCCATTGTAAGCAGCTCATTAACAAGTTGGAGCTTTAGTTCATTCTGCTGCCAGAGTCACAGTTTTTATCCAGAACCTAAAATCCATTACAATCTGATTTTGTAGAGAAGACACTATTATAATAAACACACTCAACATTCAATAGATCAAGGAAACCAATGATTATATCCAAAGAACATGGTACATACAATGATGCTCCTGTTTTGTACAATCAATTTCCATCCTTTACACCATGAAGTATTTACCCAACCGACCTCCCCTCACATCTCCTTATTCTCCTTGAAAACTGATGCTTACCTGAGGGCTGTGTATATGCTTAGTATGCTAATTACCTCCTTATAGATTCATGTCTGAATTACACTTCTAGTGAAATGTCTAAATCCCCCTATCAGTATATTAGCTGTGCCCCTATCACTTATGCATTAAGCATGTTATGCTTTTGAGATTGATGGGGCGTGTTTATAACAAATCTTTCACATTTCTGTATTCATGCTCATAGTGCAGGATTTGCATTTCCATGTAGCATGGCTCTTCGAGGCTTACCACTATGAAAATGCAAAGCCCTGGACTATGAATACTGACAAGTGACAAAACTCTCATTATTCACTAGTGCAAAGCTCTGCTACTAAACAGCAAAACAACCAATAATCAGGTCAGCCTTCTTTGTGCTAAGGCACCTTGCAGCTTGTCTAGGAATTCTACTCAGTGTCTAAACATACAATGAAGTCTAGGTGGGCAAACATAACAAGAACAGAAAATGCTGTAAGTAATAAAGGCAATTCTCACACACATTAAATGCTGTTAGAAAAATCACATTTTGTATTGCATTGCTTTCACATCAAAAGATTAAAAACTGATGTGATATGTGTCTAACCTTAGGTACCACCTTTATTTAGAAAAACTGTGCACCAAGATATTTGCTGTACCACATAACAATAAAGACAAAAGTAAATGAAATGTATCCAGCACTGCGGAAATGCCTAAGCAAAATGGAAAAGGGAGTCAACTCAGTTTAGGCTGTCTTATGTGGGATATTCATCTCTGTTTGTAACTGTTTTTCCTTCAGGAAAAAAAATCTTTTAAAAGAGACAGTCATAAGTCATTTACTTTGTATGATTAAGACTGTCACAGTCTTATCAGCAACCGTGGAATTTGGTTTAAGCTGAAGTTTTGTTCTGTGTAATTAAGTTAAATTTCTTTGCTCAGGGAGATTTCAAAACACCTCTATATTTCTTGTTGATGTAGGAGGTACACAAAATGTATACTGCATCTAATTCTTCACTGAACCTTTTTAAAGTTTCCTTACAAGCAGCCTCTCATGTTACCTAGAAAACACTTTGCTGGTTTACATTTTAGTTTCTTTCTTTAACAGCAAATACCACAAAATAATTTATATGGATATATTGACCATGGTGTGAATGCTTCAGACAGTTCATCTCACATACTCAGCTAAGAAATGTTCAGTTTTGTTCCACTGAACTATTTGCAGTGGCTGATAACGTGGGTGGTTATTTTTCCTCTTCGTGCAGTAAACAATAGTGGTGATGCTATAAACACAGGACTTGCCATTTTGAGATTAGCAGTTGTATATACCTGGGAGTATCTGAATGTCAATCTCTGTATCTGTTTGGTTTCGTGCACCTGTGGGCACTTTATGTGCACGTACTTCACAACTTCCTGCATAATCTGGACACCATTGATATGCTCCCGTATTACATGACAGCATTACTGTGAAATGAAATCCTGCATTACAATTACAGAGTATATTTCATTAAGAAAAGAGCATTAACTGTTGCAGCTCATGTGCGATAACAGCTGGCATGAACCACACAAGCTGCTGTGTGATACCAGCTGACAAAGGCACCATTACTGTTGATGTCATTTGAACTCCTTAAATTAGTTATGTGTGGCAAGACGGTATCAGTAGATGCACATATGCTCAAACTGGCATACATTTTAAAACAATGAGAGATCGGTGCAGCACCCCTGTAGTGTCATCATCCCTGGTAAGGTCTGACAACAGGGCAGTCATTTTTGATGTCTCCATCCCCCCAGACTCCCCCTCAGCTATGACCAGACAAAAAAAAATGTCTCCAAAGCTGATTACAACCTCCTGCAGACAGGGATGAATGGCTTTGTAGCTCCCACCTCCTCTGAGAAACCTGTCACCTATGCAGACAACTACAACAAGGCTCTATACAAGCATGTATACAACTGCATGGACATGGCAATACCAGAGTGGACCAAAACACGCTCCTCTATGAAGAGCAAACCTACCTGGTGGGCTGCTGCTATAAACAGACTTTATAACAAAAGAAAAAACTGCTGCCCAGAGGCAAAAAGGAGCAAGTCCCAAATTGGAAGCAAACTCTCCTCAGCCTGAACAAACAAGTTAGGGTGCTAGTGAGATCCTCTAAGGTAAACTATGAGTCCAAATTGGCCTCCTCAACAAAAGACAGTCATAAAGCCTCCTTTAGTTACATTCATAACCTCATGGGCAAAACCCAAATCTGTACAGAACTGGTTGGCAATAGCACCACACATACAAACTACAATGACATTGCCAACCTGGTGGCAGATAGGTTCAGCAAAAATTCCACCCCCTATCCCCCCTGACAGTAAATCAGGACATCCCC
This sequence comes from Protopterus annectens, assembly GCF_019279795.1. NCBI lineage: Eukaryota > Metazoa > Chordata > Ceratodontiformes > Protopteridae > Protopterus > Protopterus annectens. The sequence continues at coordinate 1,373,130,064 of NC_056731.1, forward strand.
AACACCTGTCCACTACCCCTTATCTCCAGGGAGGAAGTCATATATGCACTTTCCAAGGCCAAAAATACTGCTTCCATGGGACTGGACAACATTCCAGGATGCATCCTACATGAACTCAGTCAGGAACTCACAGCACCCTTGGGTTCCCTATTCAGTCATGGCTTGAGCACTAGATTTGTCCCTGCTGAGTGGGGGACAGCCATTGTTATTCCATTACATAAAGGCAGTGATTCCACCAACCCAGGTAACTATAGACCCATTAGCTTGAAAACCCTGATCTGTAAGGCCATGGAGCAAATTATCATGGGACCTCATAAAAAAGGACATCGGCAATCTTGAAACACTTGACCCTACCAAGTTTTGGTTTGTTAAAGGGAGATCATGCCTGTTAAAACTGGTGGACTTCTTCAAGATAGTCACCAAGACCCTAGATGAGGGAAAAAAAGGTGCACACTGCCTACCTAGACTTGGCTAAGGCCTTTGACACCATCCCTTACTCAGGAATAATAGAAAAACATAGCCAGCTAGGCATCAACCCATACGTCATCAGATGAGTCACCAACTTGGTCATTGACATAACCCACACAGTCAAGATTGGAGAATCTACCTCTAGTAGTAGACCAGTTATTAGTGGTGTGCCTCAGGAAAGTGCTGCTTTTTGGAATCTACTTCTCTGATGTATAGGCTAAAACCAAAGGTCTGTGGCTGATCAAGTTTGCTGATAACTGCAAACTGGGTGCTGTCATCAGTTCCCCAAAAGATGTGGACATTCTCCAAAAGGGTCTCACCCAAACAAATGATTGGTGCCAAAGACATGGCCTCAAACTCAATGCTAAGAAGTGTGTCATTGTCACCTTTGTCGAGAACAAGGTCCCTATAAATTACCATATAAACAACAATGTCCTATGCATGCAATCTGTCGTGAGAGATTTGGGTACACAAGTAGATAGTAGCCTAACATTTGACCATCATGTCACCTCTGTGGTGCATAGGGCATTCTTTATGGTCCACCACATAAGCAGGGGCATCACAGCCAGAAATAAAGAAATCATAACCTCCCTGTACTCCTTTATCCAGCCAATAATTGAGTACAATTCCCCCTTCTGTATGTACCTTGCCAAGCACCTATAGCAGCTGGAGTGACTACAGAGGTTCCTGACTAGGACAATCCAGGGTCTCAAACATCTATCCTATGAGGACAGACTAAGGTCTCTGTCTCTCTACTCCATTTCATATAGATTGCTCAGAGGCAATCTCTGTCTGGCCTACAAGGCTATCTTTAACTCTGCCTTAATGGGAATGCTGCATAACCTTAAGTCCAACACTACATGAGTAACTAGCATTAAGGATATCAACCAGGTCTGCAACATCAATGGAAGGTGCTATTGGGACAGATTTGTGTCCCAAAAGCTCCCCCATCTGTGGAACAGGTTCCCCCTACAAGTTAAGCAAAGTTCCTCACTTGCCAGTTTTAAGCAAAACCTGGATGACTGGATGGGGACAGAAAATTCACCCCCGGGATCCCACCTCTGTCCCTGCTTGACAGGGGAAACAGGTGCTGACCTTGGGAGAAACAGCACATAACTTGGCTAGTCTTGTAAGGGACCATGGGCTATTAGCCTAGTAACTTCCTATGACACCATGTTCCTATGAATATCTTTTCATCTGGGTAGAACTAGAACACTGTATTACCCAAGCAAAATACAACATTCAGATAGCCAGAGGTGTTAAGTATATACATATATATATATATATATATATATATATATATATATATATATATATGGCTTACTATTAAAATGTCAAAATTAAGAATAAAAACGGTACTTAACAGCGAAGTGTTTCACTGAAAGTACACATAACCTGATGGCCCTAATGTCAAAAATCAGCTGTTAATGCCGAAAATGTCGACAATGACATTGTCGTAACTCCCTAACCCCTACACCTAACATCCCGTTTATGCAGGGGGCCCACACCCCCCTAACTAAATATTTCAACTCTGAGATCGAACTACAGTGAGGAAAGGGATGTATTTCCCTAACCGCACTGTGCCGCAATCCCTGTACATAATCGAATGTTATATTTGTAAATGCACAGTACATTCACAAATATACCATTTGATTACGTGGCTTGCACACATATGAACTAGTCAAACATCTGTTGTACGAATAGTTCATAGTCGTACGATGCTACACCGATATTTCAGTAGGAAACCACATATAAATATATATATATATATATATATATATATATATATATATATAGATATATATATATATATAGATATATGGGATCCATACAGATCCCCGACGGAACTTTCTGCAGAAGCAGAAATCACCGAACATACATAACCAAAAGTCCTGTTCACTGAAGCAGCACTTTCAGTTATGTATGGTGGTTGTGCCGGTCGCACTACAGTGAGGTTAAGGGAGAATTCCCTTTTCCCCAGTGTAGTGCAACCTCGGAGTGAGAATATAAAAGTAGGGGGGTGGGGGGGTGGCTTGCCCCCCTGCATAAAAGAAGATTTAGTGTTTTTTTTTTTTGAACGGACTTTAACGAAAGCGCTTTTTCAGTGAAAGCGCTTTTGTTAAAGTGCTCGGTATTAGTTCGGACTATTGAACTTTGCTCAATAGTCCTAGATCCATATATATATATATATACATATATATATATATACATATATATATATATATATATATATATATATATATATATATATATATATATATATATATATATACATATACTTTTTTTGCTGGTAAGGAAGTGCTCATTTCTTTTTTCTTTAATATGAGAAATTTCACCCTTGTTTCTTAAAAAGGATTAGGGAAGATAGATAACGTATCTTGGAAAAGGCATGATCTATTTATTTGTTCTTTATTCATTGCATTTCTTAGTATTCAGACTTCCAGAAAAATGAAATAACAAACACTGCTGCCTGAGATTCCAAAAGCTCTACATGGTAACCAGATATGATTACTGGCAAAAGTTTGAAATGGCATAGGAGAAAGAATCAGAAGAACTACATACAAAGACGATATCAGTAATATGGTTGTTTTAATGAGGAATTGCTCCAATCCACTATGGACATTTTCAGTAAAAAAATGGAATATGTATTTTAGTGAATGGAGAGATTTAGTCAGAAAATCTTGAGCAATTCTTAAAATAACTAGAGGAATTATTTCATTCTTTTCCAAGCAAGTGCTATATTCCTACAACCATCTAGATGAGTAAATTACGACTATTCAGTTACCATTTCATCTAAAGGTAGCACTGCAAGCATGTACCATTTGAGAACAGTGATGTGGTCCATACATGACATGCCCACCAACATCCTCATTTGAATGTCTGTTTGTTTATTTATTTATTTATTTGCATATGTATGTTAGTATTTATTTGGTTATTTATTTGTATGTTTGAATTTGTCATCTGTGTTAGAACTCTGATCCAAGTGGACTGTGTTCAGGTTGAGCCTGAGCTGTACACTAAACAAAGATATATAACCACAGTATACCATACATGAGTAATAGTTACAAAGAACATTATATTATCAATAATCGATGAATAGTGAGATGTTACCTAAATATTTACAAAATTTACAAATATAGAATTTGAATTGGAAGGAGTAGAGGTAATGAGCAGAAGAAACAAAATGGGTGTTAGGCTTTACAATAGGTGGAAAAAAGGTGTGTGTGTGTGTGTGTGGGGGGGGGGGGGGCTACCATTTTCTGTATGTGTGCCAAGGTAAAGCAAGTATTATAATTGCTGTGAGTAGGGGGCTATGTAATATGGGTTTGGCGACTTAGGTCATGGTCTTGTTATGGAAGTACTTACTAACAACTTATTTGTACCAAAATGTTTATAGTTGATTTCAGAATTCTTAGTAAAGTAGTTAGTCATCAAATGTTTGCTAGAAGGGAGTGCAGATAGAGGGTACAAGTTTTGAAAAGTGTTATGCCATCCCTTTCAACTGTCTAGATGTTCTAAGACTATCCAGATTTTTACATCATATTTGTGGTCAGTTCCTCATAAAATATGTGGTTTTCTAGCAATTCATTGATTATTGAAATCACAAAATAATACTAAATAATGATAGACATTTGAGTTTCAGACTTCATATCCTTATGAAAATCCATAATGCAAACCAAAACAAAAGAGTCCACAGAGCTTCAATGATGATTCCTACTCTGAAGCTGGCACTAAATTTACCTGCAGCCTTATTAGCAATAACATCAGGGTTGGGATGGCTAATACCATTATGATTTACATCAGAGAATTGATGTGTGTTACTTCTTAATGGGCTACGTAAAGAAAACTATGGGGAGAATTTAATAAAGCCTGCATGTTTTTTTTTCTGTGTTGGCATTACTCCTTGATGATAACCTGGCCATGAGCATTTTTAGATTCAGTAAGCACTGCTGAGAGGGACACACGAGCACACCAACACGGAAACTTCCGTGGCATGCAAATCACCTCATAAGCAGGTGAATCTCATGCAAATGAGGCAGGCAGAGCAATCCAGCAAGCAGATAGGCAGCTCTGCTGACCCCATTTCAGTATCTGTAGTGTACATGAAAAAATTCCATGTGCAGGAATATAGACAGACAAAAGGTGGCATAAAAATGTAGACAGATGAACAGAAATGGCATACCACATACAGATATGAGTGAAACTATCCTCTGTGTGTCTGAGGAAATAAGTAAAATTAAATTGTTTTTTAACAATCTGACCATGTTTTGAGTGATGTGCTACAGTAAGCAAACATGCTTTATAAAAAAAATAATAAAAAATTGGAAAAAACAAAATTAATATTACGTGACGGAAATTTATTACAGGACCCTGCATGGAGTATCTGCAATGGTGCGTTGGTGCTGTTGTTAACGTGGTAGGGCTTTGAAGCGTGTAGTTTTCAGGCTGTGAGCATGGATCCCTGTGCAAATGAGATGGAGTCACTGAATAGAACAAAGGGGTAATCGTGCCCGCATATCCCCTTATGTAGGCAGAGAACCATATTATTTTTTACAGAGGAGGTAGCTTAAATCAGGGGAAGGTGTGTCCAATGACTTCTAAGCTTATTTCAGCCTGTTTGCATGGCAAACCACAGTGCTGAATGTATCCTTGCAGGGGAGGGTGTGTGCAGTCAGTTCTAAGCTTTGTATAGCTAAAGGGAGTGAGTTTCAGCGTGTTTGCACGGCATGCTGCCATGCTGAGCATGGAAGCCTGTGGAGGTATATACACTGACTACTAAGCTTTGCTTAACTACGGGGCATGCGTTTGCGCAGCATGCCACAGTGCTGATTGCATCTAAAAGCCAGTTACATATTAATTAGTTTTGACCTCTGTTTAACTTAAACTGGGGCCATTACCTAATTACAATTGAGTGATGCCTACAGGTGTATCTGCAGTTAACTCCTACCGACGCCTCTAGGCGTCAAATATTGCTTGTTCATATATGCATCAATAATTGCAAAACCATGCTATATACAAGGTTTTAAAATATTTCATCTCAAAGCTTACACAATAGCAAAGTCAACTGCATTAATATTTGACCTCTGTCTAGTGCAGGCAAATAGATATTAACTGCTGTATTTATGTTATTAATTTATATAGATATAATTTTCACATTTTCTACATAGCTCAACAACCAAGTAACACAGACAGAACTCCTTAGCCTCAAATAAAAGCTCTCAGCTAGATAAATAACATGCTGCTGACAGCAGGTGCATAACTTGAGTGGTTGCTGAGATATTGTAAGTTGTTTACAAAGTATTACAAATGTAATAGTTACTGTTTACTGTGACTTATCCAATTTGGTTTAAGACCTAGAACCCTAAGAAAACTAGCACTATAAAAATAGTTTGTGCTGAAGAGGTTGTCATTTATACTTCTTTCATAATCCCTATGGTTCCAGAGATATGACCATTTGCTTGAAATGTGAAAACATAATTTGATTCTGTCAAAAGACTTACGCTCCACCCATTGGAAGTTACACTGCAAACTGCCTGAGCTCCACTGGCGTGAATGAGTTAAATGATGTTAATGATATACTAGGCAGGTGAAATGCATCATAGGTAGCCAATCACACAGTCAGCACCTACAACAGAGCACTGAAAAATATGCATAGATCCTACAATCTAATTTTCCCCCAAACTCTGCACCATTACAGTACACACATGGGAATTTTAACTGAGAGAATGCTAGGGGGATGCTGCAGGTCTGCTACATCTGCATGTGCTAGATGCTGAAGCCAGTGCTGCTGCTGCTGACAATAGGCCTAGACGGAGAGGGAGATGAGTGTTCAGGCCCAGGGTAAACTTCCTGGACCCCCATGAGCTGGAGATTGTAGAGCACTACAGGTTGGACAGGGCCTACTACAAGAACTCACTGAGATCTGCCGCCCTCAACTCAGACCCAGAGCCAACAGAGGGGAACCCATCCTGGTGGAAACAAAGATATGTGTAGCCCTTAAGATTCTAGCTACAGATACTTTCCAAAGACCTGCTGGGGACATGATGGCGGTCTCACAGGCATCTGCTTCCAGGGTACTCCACCAGTTCCTGAATGCCATGCTACCATGTGCCAGTGAGCACATTTCTTCTCCCCTCACCCCAGAGGTGAGGACCAGGAATAAGCAACACTTCCACCATGTAGCACACTACCTGATGTACTGGGTGTCATAGATTGCACTCATATACACATCAAGTCATCACTCAATGAGGAGGATAGAATCTACGTCAATCACAAGGGGTACCACTCCATCAACTGCCAGGTTGTGTGCAATGCCCAGGACATTATCATGAATGTGTGTACTGGCAGCCCTAGCAGTTATCATGACTCCCATATTTGGCATGCATCACAACTGCACCAGATGTTTGCTAGGGGGGACATTCCACATGACCATTTACTGGGGATGCTGGCTACGCACTGCGATCATGGATGATGACACCCATCAGAAATGCACACACCCACTGAAGAAAACTATAATGAGGCACACGCACAAACTAGGAGCATCATAGAGCGGGTGTTTACACTTCTGAAGTCAAAGTTTTGGTGCCTTGATATATCTGGTGGAGCCCTGCAGTACTCTCCAGCCACATGTGCCCATATATTCACAGTATGTACTATGCTACGCAATATGATCCTGTGGAAACAGCTGCAGCAGGATCAGCAAAGGGAAGGGATACACAGCCCCCCACCTGTGCCTACATCACCACAGCCACAGTCACATGAGGACTCGAAGTAGGAACCCCCTGATGATGTCCCTGTAGGCAGAAGTAGGTACACCCTAGCTTTGGCTAAGAAACAACGTATAGCACACTCACTGAAACCTGGGGCCCTAGGGACTGACACCTTACTCCTACTCACATACATATAGTAAAATTGTTGATGCCAGACAACCCACACAACCTGTACCTATCCATGTATTGACTGTGTACTGCTTGAATCACACAGAGTCAGCACTGTAACCCTGAACTACAGTTCTGTCAACTGCTGTATTTGCAGGGTAAGTCTCTAACCTACACTCTATTGTAAGGATTACTATAATATGGTACCATATGTATGGATCTGCTGCATTTATGCAAGGAAATGTAGTGGGCTATGTGGACAGAAGTGACATCCACATGAGAGTACAGGTACCCAGTCCAATAGTATATGCTCCCTAATTATCATTAGGCCTCATGGATGGAATATGGACAACATCAATCAAGGGAGATGTTAAACAGTGGGGTCGCATGATATTTGGACTACTGTCTATCCCAGCAGATCATCAAGACAGGTTCCCATGTAACTGCTTTAACAGTAAGTCAGCAATGGTATATCAGCAGACCAGGCAATCTCAAGGCTGTAACATAGAACTTGATCACACATTGCATGTGACACATAATGCACATATTTATGCTGATGATTGTGTGATGAATGACACCACTGTGTCTGGCAGTCTGTGTGGCACAGTGGACTAGGGAAGTTAACATGGGTGATGGTGTTGATACTTCTAATTTGGACGTAAGCACATCTTTTTCATGTGAGGTATTATTATGTTGGTGTTTTCACAGACTGAACTTCTAATTTGGACGTAAGCACATCTTTTTCATGTGATGTATTATTATGTTGGTGTTTTCACAGACTGTCAGTCTGTATGTGGTGTAACATTATGAACCTCAGTCACATATTATATACAGTAGACAGCTGGGGAAAGCCATGGACATTTTGAGTGATGTGCAGTACTGCAGAAACAGGGACAGATGTCAATGTCTGTAACATACCTCTCAAACTCTTAATGCAAGAAGTCTGTTCAAAGCCCAACAAAATGGGGGGACAAAGGCCCACAAATAGGGGCATATGTTATATACTGCTCTCATAAAAATAAACAGTTGCTAAAATAACAGGGTATGTTTCAGCAGACATTTTTCTGAAGGATTTGAAGTCAGATACTCAAATGTATGTCACTATTTAGAGACTTCATTCCTAAGTTCATCCAAGTGATTTGCCAGAAATCTACAAATTTTATGAGGAACAGACTAAAACTGTGAGCCAGAACTCTGGACATTCTGCGAAACTCTGGACAGTTGAGGGGTATAGTCTGTAACACACAAAATCCTGGACTGGAGTACAGGTAGGCGTAGCCTGGAGTCACTTTATAAGTACTGACAGTCACACTGGGTATGCCCAGACACTTAGTTAAAATGAGCGCAATTCTGTTGCCCCATCATCAGACTGACCTGTTATGTATAGATATGTCTATACATGCAGACATATACATATACATATACATATCCATCTGTCACTATCTCTCTCTCACATACATAGTATATCTATCGCTATGTAGTGTCAAATAGATATATACCAATATATATAGCTATGTATATCAGATTGATACATAGACTCTCCTCATATATCTGCATAACATATATACATATCATGCACACACACAGTTATATTTGCATATACGTCTCTGTTATATACAGAAATATGTGTGTGGATGTCTGTATTGTCTGACATATCCTAACAATGGTGAGTAAATCTGCACTATCACACATCCATAATGTTGCTCATATGATCCAAACTAGGGGCACAACAGTACATAATCCAATTACCTGCAGACCCCTGTGCCTGCTTGATATCACCATGTAGAGAGACACAGGTGAGCAGGTGGCATAATGTATAATGTTGTCAATGCATGCATGGAAAGGGCACCGTGTTCAAGCCCACAGGTTTGCCTATCTAACTGCAAGCAGACACATATTGCCATACTAGTAAATGTACACACATAGCTAGGAAAATAACAGTTATCCCACTACTAGGATACTAGATGCAAATAACAGTAAGAAGCAATATCACTCTGCAGACCACAGATGCTGTTCAACACAAGCCTAGTTTGTGTAATGCACAAGTACTGTGCCTGCAATCACGTGCATACCAGACTCACCCTGTGGCACATACAATAAGTACTGTGATCTATAGTGAATAAGACTAGATGGGTAGAAGTTCTAATCTCACTCCAGGCTACTTGGTGCATGTTTGTGAGTGTGTGTATACTCCTGCAAAACAACTGCCATGCCCCCATGGGCTATCCACCTGCCATGTTTATGCACTTTTTGGCACTGTAACTTGCTGCTGGCTTCCACACTACCCTCTTCTACAAGGCCTGATGATGTCATGCACCTTTAGACTACCAGATTACAGTGTAATATCAAGACTTAAGCCGTGATCTATTTTGTGTGTGTGTGTGTGTGTGTGTGTGTGTGTGTGTGTGTGTGTGTGTGTGTGTGACTGTGATTTAGTGTGTGCATGTGTGTGTGTGTGTGTGTGTGTGTGTGTGTGTGTGTGTGTGTGTGTGTGTTTACCCATGCAAAACAACTGGCATGCACTCATGAGCTATCCATATACAATGGTTATGCACTTTTTGGCCCTGAAACAAGCTTCTGGCTTCCACACTGCCCTCATCTACAAGGCCTGATGATGTCATCTACCTTTAGACTATCAGCTGACAATGTAGTATCAAGACAAGCCATGGTGCATGTGATAAATACTGTGATCTATAGTGTATAAGACTAGATAGGTAGGGGTTCTACTCCTACTCTAGTCTACTTGATGTGCGTATGTGTTCTGATGGCATAAATATGATCATATGGGTAACATAGGAATAGATAGGGTTTTGCATTATTTTATTTGTATTATATGATGTGGCTCCCAAAAGGACTGACCAGAACAAGGCCTGCTGATGTCATCAAACATAATATGTCATGAACTGATAGTACTAGCAGACATAAGGTGTGCTGCATACTGTGATCCATACTGTGTAACATTACATAGGTAAGTGTTCTCATTTATATACAGCCAACTTGCACTATGTGTGTGCCTTGGCATGTCCTGTATGCAGTAATTGGAAATGGTGCTAGCCTCAATGTAGCCATAGTTGTGTGTGAGTCTGCAAGAGCATTTTACATCATGTTATGGAACCATAGGATATTTGAACTTCACTTACATAATAGCCATACAGCCCTCACAATCACAGACATCTTTATACCCATAGTTACACGATCAGCACATATTGCCCAAGCCCAAAAGGGACACAGGCAGATGTCCTGTGTTAAGATAATGGTCGCCCAGCTAATCATACAGATGGCATGTGGTAAGGTGCACTGAGGTGCTGTGTGTGCCATTAGGCAGAGTTTTGTTTTAAGGGTGTGTTTAAGTCTGCTAGGCAAATCTTTCCCACAAGCATGTAGTGCCAACATCACATATGAAGTTAATGTCCTTACAGTGGGTTATCCATCTACTATGCCTCCTATAGGTAAGCAGCATATGTAATAAAGCAGGGTCACACATTGTCCCATATGCAAGATACAGATCACCTCTGTGTAGTCTATATGCCACAGGTGACAATGACACTCATTGCAGACTATCCCCATTGAACCCATACTGGAGACATGAAGTGACCTTGTGAGGGACCATACTGTTGTGTGCAATTGCCAGTACTGCTTGGAAAGGTACATCACCAAATGGCCATTGTACTCAGATATTGGCATGCTGAGGGAAGAGCACTTGGAGGTTATGAGCATGTTTCTTACAGGTGTCTGTGGTCTTAGCTATGCCATATGATTCCTGCCATACCACTGTAGAGACAGGGTAATCTGAGGCACACTAGGTGTAAATCTGTGTGGTCAAGTCTGTGTGCCCAGTTCGTTCACCACTGAGTATGTAGATCACATGTTGCGACTGATGTGCTACTTACCAACTACATAGGTATAACTGATGGAACTGATACTACATATATATTTGCATGGAGTTTATGGCCATTACTATGTCAACAGGCATGTGTTTGCAATACCCTCTTGCAGGATAGTGACATACCACAGAGAGTCTATGAGTGCTTATAGCTTGTAGGCATCAGACAACATTGTTAGCCACAGTCAGTCAGTAGTCAAATGTATTGTGGTTGAATGAATTCCAAGCAGTAGAGGTCCTAAGCCTGTGCCCTGTTGAGCACTGCTGCTGACAGATCAGCTATTGGAGACAGATGCCCCTATGTTGCATATGTGTGCCAGCAATGGGCCACTTAGTGACCCCTACAATGATAGTATCATGGATGCCTAAGTGCTTTGTAAATGTTGCCTGAGCAGGGATATAGTCAGATGGCTTGGCTGAGTCTAGGGGGTTGTATCCCCTGATGTGATCTCACCCAATGCCATGGTGATTACCTCTTAAATATCCACCACATGTAACAGTCATGCTCCCCCTGTCACACAACACATCCAAACTGTATACAGTCAACTGTGTGTAGAACACATATATGCGTGCTGATCAGCTCCATGATAATCTCCCCTATAGTATACAGATACAGATATTCAGACAAAGAGGTATATAGTTATGTTGGTCAGTGGATGCACCACCTCTGTGCAAGGGTATAACAGTTGCCATTGTCCACTCAGCTGGTGTGCAGCCAGTAGTGTTGGTATGATTGCAAGGCCTTCCCAATGGTGTTAGTAATCCTTGTCAGATTACATGTGGGATGCAATCTGGAATGTTAGCATTAGCAATAAATGCTGTTTCTTCCAATGAGAGGCCAGTTACAAACTGCTCTGTAAATCTGGAAGTTATGGGACATGTTGCAGGAATGTCATATGCCACATGTGGTGGGGCACCATGGAGTGTAGTTGACACAGGCAGTGTGGGTGTACAGGTTAGGTATGAGTCCAGATCCATCATATGTGGCATCATGATGTATGACGTCACCAACAATCTAGGCCTGTCCTTTGAAGTTATGCATGTAACTTCACTGTGCGCTGTGGTTCTGCTTTGCGTTGGTGGCTGCTTTTGTCACTTACCATTTCTACTCAAAATTACAACAACACTATGTGCTTCTTTTAGATGAGGAGGTAGTGCCTCCATGTTAGGGGGGGTACCCCATCTCAACTTTCATACAGCACTATCCACCTGTTATTGTACAGCCTGCTAATGACAATTGTACACAAGTCAGGTTTTCTGAGCCATGATGAACCTGTGTCCCTCCTGTCACATACAGCCATGTTCATGCTGCTGTAATGCTGCTGACATAATGCATGGGTGTAGAGCTCTGCATACTTGTCTGTCCCATCTGAAGTGGGAGGAGCAATCATGCTATGTCAACCATCACACAGGAGGTAATAAATGGCTGTCTTGACATATATGTCTGTATTGTCTGCAAGGGGGTGGTAAGTGCCGGTAGTTCTAAGGAGACTGATCTGTGGCCAGATCCCACCAGGGAGGACTTCACATTGGGGGGTTGTACTGGTCACCCTTATTGGTAAACACATGATACAGTACTTTGGTTCCCCATGTGGGGATGTCATGGCACTGCTGCAGGGCATTATAGACAAGGATTTGGACCATCCTTTGGGCAAATGAGCTGCAGCATGACTAAGCAACACAGGGTGTACATATTACACTTTCCTAACATGTTTCTCTGTGCTCTGTACAGACACCTTGCATGACTTTCTTCATCCAACATGCTGGATGTAACTGCAACATTTAATTGCATGGAGGACAACTAGCATGTAGTGCTAAGCAGTGCCCCCAGATCTCTGAGTCATTTCATCTGAAATGCAATGATAGGAATTAGCATGGATATGAGCACTGACAATGTCGTACACCTATTGACACTGGACCAAACACTGTTACTTTGTTCAAGACCAGATCATGCATACTGACTGCAACCGGCATAGCCCATTGACTATCACATTATGCAATGGTTGTCGGGCATATGTCTCACTCCACCAAACATGGCCTAACAAGCTGTATGACCATATTAGGCCAGTAGGCCTTGCTGAAAACTGTGTACATCATGTATAGAGTGTAATGTCAGCTTGTGGATAGGCAATTGTCTGACAGTCATACTCTGGGAAGATAACAGTGGGAGACCTGCGCTGCAATGATGCCAGTCATGAGTGGGGTTCACCATCCTCCATTATCAGTGTACCCCATCTACCTATTCCCTCTCTGCAGTCACAGCCCCCGTCAGTGACCTCTGACTGAGTACATTAGCAGGTGATTGCATATTGGGAGCTGTCACAGACTCTCACACAGAACCAACAGTTATCCAGGATGGCTTAAGACACAGTCAGTTGTACTTTGAGCCACTGACAAAGACTAACTACCAACAGCTGCACAATACTGTCCTGTGGGAAATCATCCACCCCTGCAAAATAGTGTAGTGTCTGCACACCACACACAGTTGAGCCATTACACATGGAGTTATGAACACAGAGAGTAATGTAGCCTTTGACTGTCACTGGTCGGTAAGATGTGAGGATGCATTCACTGTTGTACATCCTACACCAACAGGTTTGGGATATAAATCCCAGACTGTTACTACTATACCGAATGTGGCAGTCATCACAGCTATCATTGTGTGCAATGGCACCCTTGCTATGTCACCACACAGGCATATCGTACAACTGTAGCAGCCACACGGGTTTCATGGTACACCAATACACAGCATAGATAACATGTCCTATGGAGTCTGTACATGTCCCCTAAATGCTTTGGAGGGATGTGTATGGCTCCATACAGGGAGATGTTGGATCCCACTGTGTACCTCCCATGTATCCGTGACAGGACTAACACATGTCTCACCTGTTCTACATGCCTACAATATCACTGTGGTATACATAGTACATGCTGGAGAGACAGGTGTGTAACACAGACAGTAAGCAGTACATGAAACAGGCCCCCATGCATGTGAAGCACACATATGCTGTGACACAGCATGTGCAGGTTACAAAATGGGATGCAGCGCATGACAATCATAATGGTTGTTAGGCAACTGTCTGTACTAGACACAGGATATTTGTAGATGGGGCATCTCTGTCACCACAGCTTGTAGATGCATGAGTTCCCAAAACCCTGGTGACACTTACCAAGGGTAGTAGACCTATTCACAGAATAGGGCTGCACAAGTATGCTGAATGCCAACATTGTCCTTGTTAGCCTGTTCTATACATAAGAACCTATGGAGCCATGCACTTATAGTGCTGCATCTTGCTGAAGACGTATTTCTGCTGTGCTGACATGCCATCCTGTGTTGCTTTATTGCTGCTGTGTATCCATAGATTACCCCAACAGACTAATGAAACAGAAACATAAACAGGTCTGGGACACACCTGTCATCATGTACCTATACAGCATTACAACATTATACAACATAAGGTAAACAAAAGTATATGGCGTACTCATGACAAATGCCAGCATGCAGTATCTGTCATTAACCACTACAAGTAACATACAATACAACACTGCATTACACGTTAACTAATACAGTCAACCCATGCATCAGACACATAGCTTCATTCCCCTGCATTGATGGCAAGGATTACAGGGATGTGGCACAGGTATCATCACTTGCACAGGGTGTTGTGTGTGGGTGCAGGAGGCCTAGGCTGACCCAAATAGTTGACAGCATGTGTGTGACTCAGGAAGGGAAGTATGTAAGATGGACCATGGGAAAGTATTGTGTGTGTTCATTTGTCAGTGGTGTGTAAGTGTATGCGTATACACAGTCAAGCTCAGTGCTAGCCCTACATGTGTGTACGTTGGACAGCTTTGGACCATGCATGGTAAAGTTGACAGTTCACCATCTCTGTCCAAGAACACGGGAACTGGCTCTGCCAGGAGTTGCACTGGCACCTCCATGCCCAAGGTCAAAATCAGTGCTAGTATCTGACAGCGACTGCTGTCTGCTGGGACCATGTCCCCCACAGGAATGCCCAGGACCATGAGCCCATGGCCTGCCATATTGTGATGTGGATGGCACACTGCCCTCTGTAGTGCTGTATATACTAACGCAATGGGAGCATGATTGTGCATGGCCACGTGGATTCTCAGCAGATGGGGTTGCTGACCTACATCCACGAGTCTGATGCTCAACTCCAGCCACACGTTCCAGTACAGACAATGTGCGCTCCAAGACAGATACTGCCTCAGCCCACCTTCTGTCCACTGCATCAGTCAACCTATCCAGGGTTTCCCTAATGTGATGGAGGCAGCCATGGATATCAGAATGTGCTGCATTCATAACTCTAAGTATACATCTGGTGTTCCATTCAGAATGTGCCTGTGCCTCCATGACAGCCCACAACATGCGCTGAGTGACCCATGATGTGACACCTACAACAGATTTTGGATGGACAGCAGGCCTCCTACAAGCACCCCTGTCAATCCACCTGTGTGGGACCTCGCCAGTTCTCTGGCTATGGCCAGTGCCTACACTCACTGAAGCCATAGTTGCCACACTTTCCTGTTCAATGCCCCCACCTTCTGACTGTCTAATATCTGTGGCCTCTGGGGACTGGACATGCATGATACTGACTGTGTGTGGTGACAATGGAGGCAGAAAAGGGATGTCTACCTCTGGGACAGATTCAACTCTGAACACCCACACCTGTGCCTCAATGTGGCCACTATCATCATCAGAGTGTGAAGAGACACTGGCATCAGGTTGTGTAGGGGACAGAGACCAACCCCCCCCCCAGTTACCTCTGATAAGAAAGAAAAAAGTGGTACATGAGTACCTGCACTATTGGATATGAAATATCCACCAATACTCATAATAACAAAGACCCACAACTGGATTAGCGGTCAAATGTTTCTCTCTGCTTTCGTCCAAAATAGACTTCTTCAGACCAAAATACACATTCAGGTCAAGATCTTTATAACAATTACTTCAAGTAAATCAATTAAAACATGACTAGTACAATTTACCTTTTAATTAAGCAATATGACACTATACTTGATAAAACAACACATAAAAAACCCAGTACACCTTTTTTAGCAAATATATTGAAATACGCATTTCACTGCCTAATTGAATGTCCTTTCAACCTTTTGTTTTTTAAAAGGCATTTTAGAGGAAATGCCTAATTTAAACCAGGAGGCTTATCTTTTCTTAACTGTCACTGCCAAAGTGTTTCTATTTGCTCAACTACACTCATGTGATTACCCTCTCTGAGATCCTTATGTACCTGTTCCAGAATGGAAAATAAAAACATTCTACCTTGTTTGCACACGACATTATGTTTAAATAAGGGCATTATCATGGCCCCTAACTTTAGCAGAATATAAATGTTCCTTAACAAAACAGTGTCATGCTCACCAGGAGCAGGACCATGGCCTTGGCCAATACCTGATGGACCTGTGAAAAGTTAAGGCTGAGGTAATGCCAGTACCAATGCATGTTGTAGCACAACAAGGTAATATGTCCATATATGTCACATTTACAGTAGCTACTGTGTTACTTATTGTATTGGTCACCATCTGAGCATGAGTGTATAACTGAGGTTAACCCCCCCCCCAAAGAACAAAGACTTGACACCCACATAAAAGTATCTACAGTCTGACATACTGACTGCTACAGTATTACAATGTTGATCACAATAAGACTATCTGCATGGTCCTCAGCTATAGAAACTGTGGCACCCACCTCCTCAATGTATGGTGTGATGGATGGCTGAGAGCTGTAGTGTGTGGCTAGGCTCACCAGGAATTCCTCAGTGGATGTGAGTGGTTGTTCTGCGGCAGGACCTCCACCAGTGACAGCATGATTCCTGGCTACATCTGCTGCCCTTCGTCATGCAGCATTGATAATGTCCATTGCACAGTGTCAAACCTGCTCATATGTTTTGCACTGATAGCCCATGCCATTCACATCACAGACAAGGTCTGCCCACAATGCAGCCGACTGTTCCCTGTTTTGCCTCCCCCTGGACAGTAGGATGTGATGATGTTGCCTTAGTATAATTTCATTTTCTGCATCAGAGAAGGGTGCATGGCATCTATGATACATGACTCCTGAATGACAACAAAAGGGGAACATATTACAGGATCACATATGTGGAAGTTCACTATGTAGAGATACAGCAAGGGCAAAATGGCTGGCACTATCCACTGCTTGCTCACACATGTCATATTCCACAATGTTCAAACATACTAAGTGTGTGAATACAACTAAGGTAGTAGAAATAGTCAGGTATTCCTGTGTGTGCTGTGAGTTACTGCTGTATGATCATACACTCAACAGTTGGGTCTACTGTGGTGCATCCCCTAGGGGCAACCACCTGGTAATACATCATAGGAACATTGCCACACAATTAGCAGTGTGCTGTTACAACCATTATAAAGGGACAGTCCAACAAGACAAGTGTGCCACAATGACAACAGACAATGAACCCTTGATGTATTATACATCCTGTGTAGATGTAAGACAGCAGGAGATCAATGACATGTCATTATCACAGGTCTACGACAGGCTTAATGCTGTATCCCCTATTCCCAGTATGTCTGTTCACCCATCTGCATTCTGTTGTACACAAAATCAGTTACATACTTGATGGAGTGTAGTACTCCTCTGTTGATATGTGGTGATAGTAAAGTTTTCACAAAGGCATGCTCTGTGTGAGGAAAGTCTCATACAGACGAGTTCCCCAAAGCCAGTTGCTTGCCTTTTAAGCATGCTTCTCATCAGCAGGTGATTGCCTCTAAACCAATCTATGGGTTTGAAATGCTAATTGAAGCTTACACAGCTGATTTGCACTATCATCAGCCAATGACATGCAACCCCTGTACAATATATAAATAAGACCTTCATGTAGATTAGGGCCCCTTTCTGATATGTTGTGCTGGACATTACTGGGGTGAGGAGTCTACATTGTCGCATAGGGTAGGTCTGTAGCAGAAACCTTACCATAGAGATATGTGTGCTACAATCTGCAGCTTCTGCTGCAGGTAATAGACAGGCAGAGACTGTAAACACTTTGAAGGACAACAAGCTGTAAAAGTAACTGTGGGAGCTGTGTCAGTCTTGTTGCAGAGGTAGAGCCAGAGTGAGGCAACCCTTTCTACTCCAAATAAGGCATGTGTTTAAGGTAAGTATGTTAGGCAATGGTATCATTAACAGAATACTAGGCAACACGTTTGGTGTGTCCTTGGGTAAGATGAGGTATAAATATAAGAATATGTCTACCATTTGGGCAACTGCCAGACCATGTGTTACAGTCTGGTAGTAATTTTCAGTGTGTATGAGGGCAGGCCTTGTTACAAGCAGGGACTTCCAATGTGTATGTTAGCTGTGCAGCTGTGATAATTTGCACAGTCACTTTGGAAGGATTGTGTGGTGCACTCTGATATTAGTGGCCCTCATTTGCAGTACCTGCATTGACATTCTGTGTGAATGCATATTAATGCATGATGTGACACTTTATGCACATATAGTTTTGCTCTAGGGATATGTGAAGTGTGTGCCTTACTGCAGGCCTGTGGCCTCCATCAGTGAAAAGCAGATATGTCATTTGAAATGCATTGTGTGGACAAAGAGTGCATGACTCAGTCAATAATTGCTGCCTTCACAATACTGTAAATTCAATTCTACACACCACTGGATTTGAACTCAGGACTGTGTGTGGCAAAATGTACCATTTACAAGGTGATTAACAGACTGAGATGCTGAGTCACTGCTGCAGCACATGTATTTGCAAGATATATGTGCACACATACAAACTGTGACATACATTTTCTACATCCATCAGTATGTGCATTGCTTTATATGGATGTATGTGTGCACCAGGGTCCTGGTTGAACATGTATTTTGCCATTAATGTCTTAGCAGGTGTCTTCTACATGTTGCTGCTGAAGGGCACATTTCCCTGCCATCACAGGCCTCGCTTACATCCATTATTATGTCTTTGTCTTTCTAGTGGTGTGCTATTGCACTAGAGACCAAGGTACACTCCTGTTTTTTCCATTACTATTTAATCAAGTTTGCGCAGTGCATTGCATCTCACAGCTCTGCTGAAATACGCTTAATGACAATAACTGGCAATTATTATGTTTTGTTTAAACCATCTGGTTTAATTAAGAGTTGTATGGCATGGCAGCTTAATGAAGTGGTCTGCAAGTGTGATGGTCTTGAGTTTGAAATATGGCACAGATGTTTATTTTGCAATTGTGTATTACAAGTTTAAAAACACATATAGTCAATAAAGCTCTATTTAGCTGAGCTGAGTGAAGCTGTGTGACGCTGCACACTGCGCAGCAATCTGCTAAAACAATATAAAGAAAAACTGGGGAGATAGGAAAGTTGTGAAATGGAGTGCAAGCAGGGGGAAAACATAGTGAAAGGCAGTTAGGGATGTGCAGGAAAGTTATAAGAAAGGACCGTGGCTATCTATTTCTTGTACAGCAACAACTGTGCACTTCAACAGAATTTGTACATGACTTTGAACTCTCAACCCCCTATAGAAAGGGCTGAGGACAACATAACTGTGTTGTCAAGCCAGTTTGACTAAATTACATGTGTCCAGTGAACCCATGTGCAAAATGGAGAGCTATGTGTGGTACAATATTTTTTTGGGGGGGGACATGTGCCCATATTTTTTTTAAGATGAGAGTGGAATGTTGGTGAAGGGACATAGGTACATGTAGGGAGGTAAGTTGGGTAGGTGATGATGCATTTGCAGACAGACAAGACAGAAGACAGGGGTGGTGTGTGACACATGAGGGGGGTGAACACATTGGATAGGGAGGGTATTGTGGAATCTAAGTCCCATGTGCCTCCAGATGGCAGCAGTATGACTCACATCCTCACCAATGGGATTGTTGGCACTGCTCCTTCACTGCCCTGCCCCAAAGGTGGCAGTGGTGGAGGCTGGGCACCAGGGTGAGGGTGCCCCACTAGGTCAGCCTGCATGCCCTCAATCCAGCACAGGTGGTGGTCAAACTCACAGTAGACTATCCTGTGCACCAAGACTGGCAGCTCATCCAGGGTGACAACACCCCTCCACCACTGCTCCCAGAGGGGGGGGCCAGGTTCTGTCCCATGGGGTGGTACAACCTGATGCTGCAGGTAGTGCAGGGGCAGCAGAGTGGGCACCACTGGTCTGGGTCCCAGGCATGCTGGGTCCCAGTGCCATGGCCGGTTGAGGCAAGGTAGATGGATCAGCCGGAACCGGCCTACCTTGACGTGCTGTGGTGAATGAGGTATAGCAATAAGTTAAGGTTAGTAATAACCAAACCATTATTAGTATTAACAGAATGGAAAATTGTTTTAATTAATTAAAATATATATTAATATATAGTATGTGCAACAAAACAGTAAATAACAAAACATTCAGTATGGTAGCAGCATGCCAGTAAGACGTAAATTATAAGGGCAACAAAATAGTTAGTTTAACAAAGTATGTTAATAGTGAATCATAATAACACATAACAATATTGCATCACATTTTACAAAAATATAGTTAAACAACATATGTTAACATTAAATCATAATAATAAGTAACAATAATAAATAAATGAAGATAAGGGGTGGGGAGAGAGAGAGAAACAATCCATTGCTGACAATGCAGACTATATCGCTGAAAACACTGATACTAAATACTCTAAAGACGTGTAGTGTCATTTCTGAGTACAGTTACTACAATTCTTCTATAGCTGATGTAGCACAAACATACCTCTCAAGCTGTTAGCATGGGTCAGTATGGGCCTAGCAATAACAAATGCAGGTACACTAATACACAGAACACTTTCACATTATGTGGACTTCTATAACTACCAAAGTGTTCTGTAAGCAGATTTGGTAATACATCGCATTCCAGGTAATTATTTTTCTGGTAATCCTGCGACAGATGGATTAGGCAATTTTAATTACATTACATGAAATCATGACACTTGAGAGGCATGTTTGTGTACAGTACATAATCTAGACATCCGTCATGCTTAGTTGGCAGGCATGGGAATAGAACCCAATAGTTGTAACTGCAGGGGATATCTGCAAAAAATGTAACTTTATTGGTATTGCTGCTAACTGTCTGTGATATGTTAGCACAATGGTCTACCTCAACCATCTACCATATACCAATTGCTCCTGGGTGGGAGAAAAAAAGAGCATTATGTGACTGAATTTGTTTTGCATTCTAGAACTATTACTGTGCTATACTTGACTACAGTGACAGTAGAACAGACATGCATGTCATACAGCCATACTATATTTATTGAAACAAATCTCTTTAGGAATCACCTATGCTGCTTAACACTTTATTGGTATTGCTGATAAGTGTCTATGAAATGTAACCACAATCATATCTGTTCATAACATGGGCTAACTCACCCATATACCTTTTGTTCCTGGAGTGAGAGAAAAGACAGCATTATGTGACTGAATTCATTTTGCATTCCAGAACTATTACAGTGGTATACTTGACTGCAATGACAGTAGAGCACACATGCATGGAATACGACCATACTGCATTTATTAAAACAGATTTGTGTAGGAATTAACAATGCTGCTTAACACTTTATTGGTATTGCTGAGAATGTCTGTGAATTCCACACAATATCTGCCCATAGACTGGGCTACCTCAGCCATATACCTTTATTTCCTAAAGTAGGATGAACAGAGTGCATTATGTATCAATATTGGCCTGGAGACAGCCTTGGATGATGCTATGAGTTAAACAATACAGCTTGCAGGCAATTACTTTTGCATTCTACAGCTATTACAGTGTTATACTTGACTTCAGCAAACTTACCATAGACAAGTAATGCATACAGCTCCACTGCAATGATTATGACAACACAATCCTGCTGTACACAATTTGCTTACTGTTATTGATATTGTTTATTGTGTATTGCAATATAGTTGTTATTTTTCATTTATTGCACTACAGCTCTACTTGCCCATTTATTGCAGTACAGTTCTACTTGCCTATTTATTACACTATAGTTTTTATGGTGTATATTTTATTGCAGTAAATGCTTTACTCTTTCTTACTTATTGCACTGCAGTTAACATAATAAATCTGTGCATACCACACTCATGGCACATCCTGGCCAGGCAACTGGCACAGGACTCGACAAGGCGAGCCCTCTCAGCTGCAGCTGTTGGGAAAGAAGCACACAATTATGCATACCAGTTTTGCAGACATTCAGCTTGCATATTGATAACATAGAGGAAAATGTACTTACATATTTGTGTGGCATTCCCAGCACTAGCTTCTTGGACCCAGGTGTCCAGGGTTCCCCTCTTTCTCCTCTTCAGGTCATCATAATGGTGATGACACTGCTCACCTATGCAGGGGATGCCAGTAACACTGGTGATTTCCCTGGCCAAATAGTCCCAGGCCCCTGCCTTACATTCCGAGCCCTGGAACTGCCCTGCAGCAGCCTGGGTTCATAACTTTTTACCAGGAGCCCAACAAAGACCCTGGACTCCTGAGCACCCCATCTCTGTGCTCAAACGCATGCACCTTCACCAGCACCACCTGCCATATCTCCAGTTGATCAGACTCCAAAGACTGTTGCAAAATTCCTGCCTATTGTGCATATTATAGGCTGTTTTCCCACCCTTACAAGTCACTGAGCAACATTTAAAAAAGCACTGTATTGCTTATCATGGTGCAAACCAGGTAAATGCATCTAAGCAGTGTGAAAACTCGCACAACTGAGGTTTTAGCTCTGCTTAGCACTGCACAAACAAAAGTAGTCGTTAGCATGTTTAAGCAGTGCTCAGCCCAGTGCAGCAGTGACATATTTCACAATTGTTTTTTTAAATTAAACATATAATAAATTAAATTATAGACTTCTTAACACTGCTACTGACTTGAATCAGGACCTACTAAACATTAGGCTGTATCTCTACCCATTAAGCTACTTGGATATTATGAAAACTAGTATACCTTCACATATACTACCAGTTAGCATTTTTAAGCACCGCAGAGTGCCGCACAAATGCACTTAACTAGGTATGAGTGCTACTCGGCTTTGCGATGCTCTGTGCCATGCCGCACAAAGAGCAATTCAAAAAATAAAACAGAAAACATACAAAAATATTTCAAATAAAAATATGAAATTATGATAGTTAATGACATCCAGTTTCTATTTTTAGATGTCTGGCAGGTGTCAGTTGTCTATATGTGAGCACAGCTTGGCATTATTGTGCTCCCTGCCTCGCAAACATGCAAAAAATGAAAAAAAAAAGAATTAAAATAAAATATTACACACTTGACCCAATTCACAGCATTTCAACAGTAGTAGGGAGCACTACAGTCACTCCACAACCATGGGCAGCCTTTACACTTCTTCCTACACTGATTCAGTAACCTTGTTCCTATGCTCTCCCTCATTAATATGCATGGTGCGTTGCAGTGGGGGAACCATGGCCATGTAAATGTATGCATTCAGTGTAGGCTCTACATGGTGCCTACATGGGGTTTATTAAATCCTGGGGTATATAACAATCAATGACTTTGGATGCTAGTTTTAATTTGTGTTCCATTGATTTTTCTCTTGGCAACTTTCAGATTGCTGTTCTTTCTGATATAATTTTTTAACACGGATGTATCCTGATGTATAATAGATCTTAATTATTTTTTTCTTTCATTGTAGAACATATAGTGCAAGCAGTCCTCCAGGGTGGTTTATTTTTATGTTCTTCAATATATTTGGTCCTGATTGGGACCCCTTAGTTTAAGGTATTTTGTTAGATGGGAGTAAAATTCTTTGGCACAAATGACAAGTAAGCTACATGGGTGGTGGAACACTTATTCTAAGAGCTGATTATATAGCTGTAGTTGGTTTGCATGTTTAAAGTTCATGAATTCAGATGTGCTACTCATAGTGGGTTTAGCTACATTAAAGGTAGAGATTAATACAGGAGCATTTAAAGTAGGGGCAATGTTAGTGAAGATGAGAACAAGATCTTGGCATCTAGTAAACTGTTAACTATTGGAACAAGGGAGTTGGCATCTGCAAAGTGTAGGAATCCTAGGTATACCCAACCTTTGTGGTATGTGTGCTTTAATTAATCAACAGATAGTTGAAAGCACATATCAAAATAGTATTCTTTTGCTTACGGATAATTTGGTAAGAACAATTAGAAACCTTTTGTTGTTTTCTAGGGACATAGAGGGTGACATTGCTGGCAATTCATTGATAATTTGTCTTGGAGAGATTAATATGACGTTTGGTAGGTTCTGTTTGTGGGTTGCAGGGAATCTGTCTAGAGTAAGTTGAGTCTCTACAAATACTGATACGTGTATTTCACCACTACTTATAGTAAGTTTAGCCCTGTTATGGTGAAATTGTTGCATTTTTATTGGGGTTATGTGTCCCAGTTTAAGGGGATTAAAGACAATATAAAGAGTACACCTATTATATCATATCAAAAGGGAAGAAATCTTAAAAGATTTTTTAGTCAAAACTATTTTTACTCTTCCTGTGGAAAGAGTAAATAATGGTTTAATTAATTATGGAACAAGTAGTTGTGGTAGGTGTAAAATTTGTAAATATATTGCACAAAGCTTTAATAAAATTAATGGAATAAAATTTCAGGTCAATGGCAGTTTTAGCTGTAATATGGAGGGTATTATTTATGCCCTGAGCTGTTCTCGTCAGAAGTTTTATATAGGACAGCGTAAGAGAGCTTTTAAGGTAAGACTGATGGAATACCTCAGGGATATAAAAAATGACAAGCAGGAGAGTTCTGTAGCAATACACTTTAACCAAGTACATGGGGGTAACACAGAAGGTCTTAAAACGTCTTTTTTAGAAAAAAATAAAAGTGTATGCTGATGGTGATGAATTATTAAAAAATGAATTGTTGGTCAATGAATCTATTTATATTTTAAAATATAACACCATGTTTCCTAGTGGGTTGAATGCAGAAATGAATTGGAAATGTTTAATGAATTGAATAATTGTTTTATTGATTAATTAACTGGTGTATATATAGGCAGGTGTATTATCTTGTAACATTGTACTCCTTGAAGGCTATTGTAGCCGAGACGTCAGAGACATTAAAGCTATTGGTATGGATTCCCTTGCCCTGTGGTCTTTTTGTGCATTTGGATTGTGCTGCATCTTTTGTGGTTTTACAAAATACTGATACATCCCCACAACCTGCAGCAAATCTGAAGGAAAGATAGGTGTCAAAGACTGGTAAATAGGGAGTGATATCTTTACAAAGTGGATTCTGGTCGATCAGTCAAATCCACTTTATTTGAAAATGAATTTGACTGAAACAATGCTGCCAACCCCACTTGAGGTAGTTGTTTAATTTCAGAGACATCCCTCTTGCT
This sequence comes from Protopterus annectens, assembly GCF_019279795.1. Lineage (NCBI taxonomy): Eukaryota > Metazoa > Chordata > Ceratodontiformes > Protopteridae > Protopterus > Protopterus annectens. The sequence goes on from NC_056731.1 coordinate 1,373,155,668, forward strand.
CAGGAGTGTGGGAGAATATAACTACACCTATCAAACATAAATGTTTGATAAATAAACTACTCTTAGGTCACACAACAGTGAAGAAAAGGGAAAACTCTAATGATGTTGAAAGTTGTTTTGACATACTTGTTCCAGTCAAATCCACATTCAATTAAAATGGATTTGAATGATGAACAGGCTCCAATTCAAATTTCAGAAAATCCTTAAACTCTGGCAGGTTATTGTTAAGTTTATTCAGCAGATTAGCTTTGATGTTGTCCAGACTGGAATTTACTGCCAACTGCTTTGCTATGTTGGAGTCTATGAAATATAGACTTTGCCTAACAAAGCACTATGCGGACAGCAAATGCTTTGGCCAGTATGTAGAAGCTGTGGAATGAAAGGTACAAGCCAATCTTGGTAAAGCAAGTTCACAGCTGTCTTATATCTTTTCTAGCAATCACACACTCAACTTGCTTAGAGTGACACCAGCTACTTAGCCAATTGTTAAAGCCAGTTGTCTTCTGTTTGTATCTTGGCATCATTCTGAATGAGGGGAGGATCTCACATAGGGTCATGATTTACATTTGTTTTATGAATCCTGAGCTCCAACATGTTTCTCTGCATGTCTTTCTGTGTTGAGCCCCTCAAGCCATTCACACCTACATGAGCCTTCACCAGGCTGTAGTCATATTTGTCATGTTTGAGAGATTGTAGTGGCCTCATGATGTCATGCATTCTTCCTTAGGAAGTGCAGCTGTCACCCTTGTTTTTTCCTGCCCAGTGACTGTAGAAACAGTGGGCCTGATGATGAAATAATAAGTTAATAGGACCTTTTTACCTGGACACACAAACGTGGTGTTGGTAGATGATTTGCAGTCTGCAGGCCTGGAGGCTCATAGAGTTATATGAGTACCATAGAGTTGTGTTAATGGACTGCTACTGATACTCTTTAGTCTTGATTTTCAGTGGCTTAAGGAGTGATTTTTTTACACCCAGTATATGTTGATTTAGTGTGATTTTTTTTGAGAAATGGGTATGTTTATGTGTTACTTAGCAACCATTTATGCAGCTGAGGGAGTGGTCTCCATGTTAGGTTGATAATTATACCTATCACAACTCAAGCCATGTTGGTCCAGTAGAAACTGGATGATAATGAACATGGTATTTCCTACAGTCTTTCAGAGTACCGAGTGTAATAAGGCCAGCAACACAATGAATACAGGTTGACTGGAAATCTGTGTTTGCCAAGGAGGTCAAAACTTATAAGCGAAAGAATGATGTACTGAAACAATATAGTCAGCCGTCAGATGTACTAGGTGAGACAAAACTGTTTTTTAACACCAGTGCAATAACTACTTGAACTTACAAAGTAGAAATTACTTAGTACTGTCTGAGAAGCATAGCTAGGACAGAGCAAAGGGGGCAACCACTCCTGGCACAAGGTGTTAGCGAGCACAATTGGCAGCCAGCAATGGAGCTTTATTGCAGTACTGACATGCCAGTACTGTAACTCACGCTAAGTGGGTGGTAATGTAAAAGTAACAAACTACTTGTACATACTTACAGGTGGTTTGTTACAGCTCAAAGCAGAAGACCTTCATATTGTTTTTTTTATTTTATGTATGTATTTATTTATTTTTTTGCTTGTCAACTTAGTGTTGCGGGATACAGACTGAGGAGAATAGACCTGACTTGCCTTAGATGATGAGCACTAAATTGGGGAATGGACATCTTTCTTTTTTTATTTCGAATCTATCTTTCTATCTATCTATCTATCTATCTATCTATCTATCTATCTATCTGTCTATCTGTATATCTATCTATCTTTCTATCTATCTGTTCTGATGTTTTCCTCAACTTAGAGTTAAGGAATGCTAGATTGGAGAATGGAGCTGGGCAAGAGTTGATAGAACTGATCCAGGAATAGTATACATCTATAGTTTGGTACAAAATGCAGCTGCAGTAGTAAGAGGGCAATATGCAAATTCTGCATACAAACAATAGTATATAGTCTGAAAAATGCAGTATATATTATTCATAGTATGATCCAAGATTAGTACGCAATTATAATTCACAATTATATTTTGAAGCATTACACGATTACAGTAGTAAGAAAACAATATACTAATTAAGTATGACAACAGTAGTGAGGGCTGCACAGGTGGTAGAATTTATGCCCACCAAATTGTAGAAAAACAGGCTCAGACAGTAACAGCAGTATGACAGGAGGGTGTCTCAGAAAGTAACAGTAGTGTGACCAGAGGGTGTCTCAGACAGTAACAGTAGTATGACCAGAGGGTGTCTCAGACAGTAACAGCAGTATGACCAGAGGGTGTCTCAGACAGTAACAGTAGTATGACCGAAGGGTGTCTCGGATGGCACACGGCATACATTTCAAGGCCTGATTGCCATCAGTAATAATATTTGGAGAGACTATTTAACACAGGTCAGTCAGATTGCTCAATGTTTTGCAGCAAAAAGCTAGTCTTTCGCAAAAGTGGTACTTGTTTATTAGCATTTCTGTAACATCCAGCTCTCTGATTTAACTTTTAATGGGAGGTTTAACTCAGAATTATGGTAATCAGTTTTGTATGAAAATGTTGCTAAAATGATGAGATAGATAGAAAGATAGATAGATAGATAGATAGATAGATAGATAGATAGATAGATAGATAGATAGATAGGGAGACAGACAGAAACATAAGCAGATATATCAAGTCAAAAATGGTTGCAAAGCACTAAACAGTGCAGCACACAGATCAGAAATGATTATAGAAACAAAAAAAAAAAGACAGCATTAGAAATCATCAAATGTATTTATTTGACAGTATGCTCTACAGTCAAAAAACAGCAGAGCTTCGTATAGTATATTATAGTAGAATAAACACATGTGGAGATTTCTGGTGTTGCTTTTCTTTTTTCCTGATATATATAAACACACACACACACACACACACACACACACACACACACACACACATACACGCACACGCACACGCACACACACACACACACACACACACACACACACACGCACACGCACACGCACGCACACACACGCACACACACACACGCACGCACACATGCCCAGAGACAGAATGCAAGGTTTCATTTATTAATTTAATAGCTGTTTTTTTTATATTTTTTTTTATTTTTTGGGCATAGTTTAATGGTAGATGAATATTTATACTTTCATACATCCAGCAAAGCCTAAGCTATCATACAATAGGAGTGAGAATCTCTCAGATTATTTGATAAATAGCCACTTCAAGATGCTCCTGCACAGAGCCCTATAAAGGACTGCTGACTAGTAAAAATATGTTTTCATATAAACGTTGGCTTGTAGCCACATGTCTTACAGAAAATCAGATAAACAATATGTTGCAAGGGGCAACATGCCTGTAACTCTTAAGATGCTATCATTTTAAATTATTTTGTATTAGTGACGTGAAACACTTTTAATGTACATTTGCAGTGACAGGTAAGAGGCATGAAAACTGAAAGGAATACAATTTTGTGGTACAGCATTTCTGACTAGTAAATAATGGTATGTCATTGCTAAAAGACTGCATTCTGGAACAAACAACTTAATGGTAGAGGTGCTAAGTCCCTAGTGTGATTGTTGCTGTATAAAGAAACATTATACATACTGAAATGTAATATACTTAAACCAAAAAGTTTAAAATATGAAGTTGGACTGGAATTTCAAAACATAAAAGACCCTTTCCAAGCTTCTGATCTTCTTTAATACTATGCACTGACAACTGCCTTTACAGAAAAAAAAGCCTCTGTTTGCAAACTTACCCTACACAATGTTCCTTTTCATCTTCTGTTAATTGCTTTCTGTGGCAGAAAGAGAACAAACATCATCTGTCATCTTGCCCATTGCCTCTCTTCTCCACTAGGGCCCTTTGATGGCATAAAGGGATTACAGCTAGCTTCAGGAGCTTTTAGCAGTAGTAAAGGCATATGTCCCTCTCCTTCCTCTTCCAAGGAGTTTTTGTTTACAGAAAAACACCTTTTCGGCCTCTCTTCCCCCCTTAGGTCTCTGTGTTGGTACCACCTCACCCTCTGTCCATCCACTGTCTTCTAAAAGGAGCCTTTTAAGACAGCTTGGTCCACCTGTTCTGTTTCTTTTGCTCAATCCTAGGCTATACCTAAACATCAGACCATTTTGTAGAAGAGTAAATCCTAATGACATTATGTTATTGTAGGATTAAAAAGTTCAGAAAAATCAAGAAAGTCTGCAAAAAGAGGTAAGCAACAGATCCCTTATTTATTTTTTGTCAACATTAAAGCAAAAATCAGAAAAAATATCATCTTAGCACTTTGTCTCACTAACACCCTTCAGAGAAAGACATAAAGTATAATAAATTATAAACACTTAATATGCCATCATACAACCAATATGTATCAATTAATTATATAACTATACAATGAAAAACAAAGGGAATTTATTTATTTTGTTCATTTGTTAACCGAGTCACCTCACTGGACTCAAGTACTCATGGGTTTCCTCTGAAAACTGACCATTGACCAGACAGTGTTTCCATTAACAAACAAGCAGAGACAGCTAGAAAAAAAATCAAACCATGCAGCCGTGATTGCAGATAGCAAATTGTTCGCAACCCAGAGCCTTAATTCTCCACACTAACTGTCAGGTAGGCATACGTAGCGCATTGCCTTCTGAGAGTTAAATACTTTCTTACACTGACTGGTACATAGAAACATAAAGACACTGCAAAAAGGAAAAAGTTTGAAATTACACATTGAATTTTATCCTTTTGGTTTACCACAACGTAGTAGACCAAAATCTCAAACTGCATTAGTTCAAAAGTTACAAGATAAAAATGGCTTTCTTTCCTGCATACCGATATTTTTTAGGATTCTTCTCATTGTTTTTCAGAAATCCTAGGCTACACCTAAACATCAGACCATCTCCTAGCAGAGTAAATCCTGATGAAGTTATGTTATTGCAGCATTAACAAGTACAGAAAAATCAAGAAATTCCACAAACAGCCCTTTCCCCAGTGTGCTGCAGTCTTGAAGATGGAATATATAACATGCATGAGATGCAGAGGGTTGCCATGTGGCTTGCCTTCAGGAAAAAAAGAACAGTTCTGATCTTCAAACTTTTAAAATAATGCAGCATGAGATTTCCATCTGATGAAGACCTACACCTACACACACACACACACACACACACACACACACACACACACACACACACACACACACACATGCACACACATATATCTATCTATCTATATATATATATATATATATATATATATATATATATATATATATGGGTCTACTTCATTTGCCTGAACTTCCATTTGCTCGACACCAATTTGCCCGACACCCATTTAACCAAGACCAAATGACCGAAATTTCATTTGACCGACACTTCATTTGACTGACACTTCATTTGACTGACAAGTATTATTGGCAAGAAAATGGGATATGCCCCCTTCCCCACTGTAGTGTGACCCTGGAGTTAGAATATATAGTTAGGGGGGTGTGGGGGCGAAGCCCCCCACTTAATTTCATATTATATTGTTTAGTTTTGCTTTAATATTGCTTAGTAAAACAAAAGTAAGTGGGGGGCTTCACCCCCCACATCCCCATTGTGGGGGGCTGTGCCCCCCACACCCCCCTAACTATATATTCAAATTCCAGGGTCGCACTACAGTGGGGAAGGGGGCATATCCCATTTTCTTGCCAATAATACTTGTCGGTCAAAGGAAGTGTCGGTCAAATGAACTGTCAGTCAAATGAAATTTCGGTCAAATGGGGTTGGGCAAATGGGTGTCAGGCAATTGGAAGTTCAGGCAAATGAAGTAGACCCATATATATATATATATATATATATATATATATAGAGAGAGAGAGAGAGAGAGAGAGAGAGAGAGGGGAGTGAGTGAGAGATACTGCAGTATATAGATAGATACAAGCACTCTCTTTCTCACACACACACACACACACACACACACACACACACACAAACACACACACACACAGTAATACATCATTGTTTCCATATACTTCAAACAATCAATAGGTCACTGTTCTTACATGATCAATAATCAAAAATTTTCAAAAGAGAACTTTGATCATCATTGAACTGTACCAGATTTGTTTGCACAAATTGATCTCTGTTATTTATAATATCCCACAAATCTTCCTTAATACATATATGTAACATTTTGGAAGTCATAGCTACACAGAAGTTGCTACAAGGACAGAGGAAGACATAAACTACAAATGATGCAACACAGGAGATGAACTCTTTAACTGTCATCTTTTTTACTGTACATAGGACTGAGAAATTCTGAACTCTCAGTCTGATATTTACAAATACTATATTGAAGACATTTCTAATGCTTACAGAAGTGCTCAAAATGGAATTATCTTTCTTAATCTTACTATGAACTAAAAGTTTTATTTTCTTAGACAAAGATATGCTGGGGTTAGCTTCTGCTGCATGTGAGTGCATAATACTATTGATCATACCTGCTTTATAATTAAATTTGGATGCAAATAAGAGGTTGTCTTTCTAAATTATATGATCTAAGCTCTTACTGCAATACATCATTCCTGTCCATGTTTGCTACCCTCATTGCATCAATATTTAGCACTGCTTCCTGATAAAACTCTTGTTTAATACATTCTGCATTTTTGAAATAATCCATCAAACTAAAACAATTAGATGCTGTGGATCCACCAGGAGGATAAAGTACATTTTTAGGAATTTTCAGGGCCACATAAAAAATTGGATAACTTAGAGCATTCAGAAAACAAAAATAAAATTATGTCAGAAATGTACATTTTCTTTGTTTCTTCTTGTAGTAATTTAAACAGTTCCCATTTAAAAATAGTAGAAAGATCTATTAATACAGTTTTATATTTAGTACCATTGTCATCTCTCAGCAGGAGGTTCTCCATTTTAATTCTCAGCCAGGGTGTCTTGTTTGTGGAGTCTTTATGGCCTTCTTGTGTTCACTTTTCTTCTTTTTTTTTCAAAATACTCCTTCTTCCCTCCTCCCAATGACATGATAGGTTATCAGTTCTTAAATTCTCTTAGGTGTGTGTAGGGTGTATGTATGACACAAAGGAAAAACCTGGAAATCTACTCCTGTTCTCCACCTGCTTAGTAAAATCTATGGATGGCAAGAGCTCTACATGGGCTACTATAGGCATCAGATGCAACTCAGGAGCATAGATTAAAGAATCTGCATCATAAAGCAAAACTGCTTCAATGTCAGCTTGTTGTGCCATAGACATTGTCATTACCTGGCTCCCCTTGTGCCATAGACATTGTCATTGCCTGGCTCCCCTGTGCCATAGATATTGTCATTGCCTGGCTCCCCTTGTGGCATAGACATTGTCATTGCCTGGCTCCCCTGTGCCATAGACATTGTCATTATCTGGCTGCCCTTGTGCCATAGACGTTGTCATTACCTGTCTCCTCTTGTGTCATAGACATCGTCATTAGCTGGCTCCCCTTTTCCTCCTTCATAAGCACAATGTCATTACTCTTGTAATATATATGGTAAGGAATTCCTCTACAGATAAATTATTAATAATATTGTTTGTCTAAATATGTTTAAATAGTTTTCAATGTCCTGTAAAAATAGATGTGTATGGACTTTAATAGCTGGATTTATAATATTAGGCATACATGCATTTTTCAATTTAAATTTCTGCTGCTCTCTAGTTAGAAATAGCTCTCTTTTTGTTTGTACTCTAAATATTCCTCAAGTATAATATTTTCCATATTGCTAGCATACTTTTTTGTGAAAATGTAAGTTTAGCCTAATCTTTCTAAAAACATTTACAGTCAACAGAAATATCAGATATAGGGTAAAACAAGTCCTGCTGACTGTAAAGCTGTGCTCAACCATAAACTAAGTAATATGAACAAAAATGTAGAACACAGCACAACAGCAAGCCAATAAAAAGCAGATGGCAAAGAGCAGTGTAAAATCCAAATAGACTTTTATTCGAAATATCAGATATGTTCCCCTTAGGAGTGATCATAATGAAAAGCCCTTTGGCAGGCCCAGGATTTCATGTTCTGTGAAGTTAAATTTACAATATGTAATGCTTTGTGGGTTTCCTAGTTCATTATGGGTAGTATTTATACTCATTGTGTTCATATGCACTGGGAATTTGTGCGGGTTGCAGCTAAGTGCAGTTTTGTCATGATTCATAGAGGTTGTCTGTGTTTAGAAGAAGCCATTGTAGACACTTAGGAAAAACTTATGCAAGTGAGACTATAATGGGATGCAAATGAGGAATAACCTAAAATTTCTGTGCTAAACTTATGTAAATGTAGTGCTCTCCCACTTGTTTGTGATTCATAATCACTTTTTATGCATATCTGTTCTCTGCATACATACCTTACAAAAGGTGATGTTGTGCCTTTGTGTATACTTTTCAGTCAGTGAAGATGCTTGCTTTAGCCTCCAACCTAGTTATTTCACATTCTGTACTATTTGCCACACCTGAGCCAGAACCACAGGTGCCAGGCAGGACTAGCAGGCTGAGAAGGTGCAAGTATAGACAAAGATTAACCCATTATAACTTTGGTGACCCAGAAATGTTTGATAGATTCAGAGTAAACTGAGATATTGTAAGGGTTTTAATGAGCTTGTATGGTACACAGACAAGGACTGGGGGAGGCTTAGTCTTTCTATACCTGTGTACACCAGGATATGCATAGCCCTCACTATACTTAGGACACATTGGGTATCTCACAGGGTTCTGACACTTTAGCAGTTCCTAGACATACTCTTGGCTCATGTGTAGATCAGTATGTTTATCTGCCAGCGTCACCTCAGGACTTTACCAGGACCATGACTGCATTTTAAAGGAATGCACATTTTCCATATGTGCTTGGTATGATAAATTGCACCCATGTTGCCTTTAGGGCCCCATCTGTACCACGGGAAGAGTAGTACTGGAAAATGAAGGGTGAAAATTCCATCAAATTTTAGGTAGTGTGTAACGCATGGAGATGCATCAGCAATGTGTTAGCCCAGTATACTGGCAGTGCAAATGATTCTTACGTCTGGCACACAGACTCACTCTACCACCTCGTCCTGAATTTTTTCAGTTATATTAATTTTTCTAGGTATTTTCTTATTAATAAAGTCCCCTTCTTTTATTATGTCACTTCCCTTTTTTCATCTGTAAATGCTGTAAGCTACTAACTCAGACTCTGGTAGATAACATCAGTTTGTAACCCAGAGATACTGCTGAGGAACACTTCAACACCACCCTGTCCCTGGCACAGATTATCATTGGCCAAAACTTTGGTCTGCTGAAAGCCCATTTCTATTGCCTAGATGAGTCTGGAGGTGCCCTTCAGTATGACCTTGTTTCTACATGCACAATTTTTTAGGTTCATAGGTTCTTGTTTACTAGGCTAATGATCATATGGGTCTTTTTAAGCCTAGCCATGCATCCCAAATCTCTGACAAATTCTGATACCGTTGATAATCAAGCATTTACAAGAAGAGACCTAGGAGATGAACCATTTACAGGCTGTTGTGTCCATTACAGATTCATAGGTTCATAGCAGATTACTAGGCTAATGGCTTAAGGCCCTTATAAGCCTAGCCAATATAACCTAATTTTTCCCAATATATGGCCCCTAGGGTCAAAAAGATAACATAGATTTGTGTCTGTGCATTGAGTATCTTACAGATTGTCTCTGTCCATAAGGGACATAGGCACTATCCCGGGTGTGAATTTGTGATTCCCCATCTATTGATCCAACTTGCATATGAAGAGGGTCAGGGAAGACGTCTGCTTAATGTGAATAGAAAACCTGTGCAAAAGAAGGGGCAATCTCTAGAGACACATATCTGTCTCTCCAATATGTTTTGTTTGAGTGGCTGACTAAGTTTAGATCTCTAAATCAGATGACCCTCATGCTGTTTGACTTGTGGAGGTTTAGCAGCTCCATCAGGGCTGGATTTGTGAGAGCCTTTTAGGTCAAGTATAGGTCGCCCCTTAATAGTCAGTAGAAGGCAAAGTAAAGGGATGGCCTTTTAGTCTATATGCATAGGTCATACTGTTTACACTCTGTATTTTCTTCGTGAAGAACCTCTGACGTCACTCCAGCTATTGTAAGTACCTAGTTAAGTACATGCCAAATGGCACACTGTACTCAGTTATTGGTCTAATGAGGGCTGAGTGCAGCAGGACTATAATTTCCTTGGATCTAGATACCATACCTTTACTTATAAGTTGGGTCACATAAAAGGATTTCCTCAAAACTGTGGACAGATGGTGGTCAAAGTTCAGAATACTATCCATCTGTGTACCTAGATCTCTCGCCTGTTCTGCACAACATGCAAGAGATCTAGGTACACATATAGATCATAGTGAAACTGTGCAATGTAGTAGTAACCTGAAATCATTAATATATGGCCACAATTAAACCTGATTTAATCAAGATACCCACACAAAGACAGTTTAGTGGTAGATATTACAGATGTGTACTGTGTGGTATTTTAATTAACACAGTGACTATTTTCATTGGGTAATTATATATGTATTTCTAACATTAGCATGATAATTCATGCAGTGGTGCTGCTCTACCTTCTTGTAAACCTTTATAAGAGCCATAAACTGTATCCATAAATATGAACAAGTATCTATTCATACTTCACACCTCCTTACTCACCCCTTTTTACTAACTTCTTAAGTTCAATCAATTTCTCTCCTGTGACTCATTCTAAATATTCCATAATCTTCTCTCACTTCATGTTGGAGTTTCTGTTTGTATTATGCTGACTTACCTTTAATTTCTCTGAACTGTCTAAAATTACTATAAATATTAAATTGTCATAAAAGTTGCATCTATTTCTAACCAGTGTTATTGCATTATGTGCAATTTGTTATGATTATTTAAACAGTAGATTTTTTTGTATTATTTTTGAAGCTTTGGAGCTTTTCTTCCCAGGCATTTACAGAAAATGGGCACTTATCCATTAAGACTTTCCTGAATCAAATATTAATAAATACATAAAATAAATAAAGACAATGTATTCAGCTTCTAAAAATCATACCTTGCATTTTCCCACTCTTCTGATCCTTAACATTGTTTAAAAATATCATGTTTGATATACCTGATCAGTACAGCTATGCTTCTGCTAAGCTATCATCAATTAATTGCACTAATACTTTCTAACTATTAAGTTTTTCACTATTTTTTAAAATTTGTTCATGCTTTTCCCTACTGTAGGTGATCAACTCAGTGCAAGTTAAAATGGTGGACTTCAGCTTATGGGCCTAAATTCAGTCTGATTTATGAATGTCCTGTACAAATGAAGACCAGCTGAACTAAGATCTTTGAATCACATCATTGCATAGGTGTATATGAAGCATAGTTGGCATAACGTGACCTTGGCTTGATGTGGGTGCACTGCACTGAAGAGCTCTAAATGCAGGATTGTCTGCAAGTATGATCGATCTTAAACATAGTAAACCACTCCATAACTTTTCCATAGGTGTACAGTATAACAGCAGTCTGTAGAAGTGAACTCTAACCTAGTACAAATGTTTTCCTGTGACCCTTAGAAGACTACAAAACAATACCAATGATTTTCCTAAAATTAGACCACAACAACATTTAAATGTGTAGTAAGGAACTTATTTACCAGCCATAAATGAGTGCACCACAGCAGCACAGGTTGCATTACCACTACTCATATAAATGCTTTCATTAACCAAAGAAATAAACACCGATACCCGTTTGAATTCATTCATGTGCTGTAGAAAACACTACTAACCCTTCTACAGCTATCACACGGCTGAAAGTTTTCTATTCACATAAGTAAAGTAGTAAAACCAATGAATACAAAAGCTGAAGAAATCCATGTGGCTTGCTCAGTACAGTTAGTAAACCAACCTTGACAGACAGGTAAGTTTTACAGGTATTACCCCATATAGTTTTATGGGTTTTGCATGCTGATGTCATACCACAGATGGTATGGTTCATGCTCTTTTATCTCCTAACTTGCACTTACATCCCTAACTTTGTCACTGGTAATTTACAAGATTGCCTCAGTGAGAGCCCAGGAATGTGCCATAGCTGGTCTCAGTAAGAGACCAATATCATTCTGTATCTATTGCTGGAGTTAAACCTGCAGAAAACTGAACAACCTGTAGCCATCAATGAATAGAAAAAACTGACATCTAGCAGAAGATATGAAAGCAGCTATCATCACTGACAGGGATCCCCTGCTCTGGACAGCAGTCTCATCACAGGTATGATGACCTTCAGAGATGGAGCGGGAACTATCTGGTTCGCTGGGTAGCTCAGATGCAGAAGAGAATTCCAGCATCCTGCAATAAGTAATTTTTTTTCCTGTAATATAAAAAAGATAATGTAAGCATACTGTTTTAACTATGCATTTCTATACTGGTAAATTGAATGCAGGTATATGCATTTCTGTATGTAGTACTCACTGTATTAATTTTCATATTTTTGTGTGCATATACATAGGTAGTATTGATTTGGAGGAACTGTAGCAATAGGAAAAAGTTAGGTCTTACTGTTATAGTGATGTGCAGACTGCTTACTTTTGTAAAATATGTAACTTCTTTACAAAATAGTTGCTGCATGTGCAAGATGACTGACTGTGACTAGCCAAAACACCTTATGCATAGTAGGGATGATGGCTGAAGCAGCAAGTGTACAAGCTGCATAAACCTTGCTATATGCTGTACTGCTCAATTCATTTTCCCAATTGCACATCATAACACATAGATACAGAGCACTGCAGTTTAAACACAAGACAGAAAAGCTACACATTCAGTCAATTTAACCTCTCTGTTCCCTTGGTTAATGAGATACCTAGAGAATCAGCAAGTTATTTTCTCTCACAAAGCAAACTCCCCTCAAAATGAGTAACTTTCCATAGTAAAAATAAAACAAAACAGAATTAGAAGGTAACTTAGCAGGTCAATAAACTAAAATAAGCAATGCCACTTCTCTGATTTTACAGGTCTCTGTTTTAGTTCAAGACCAGTAGCACAGATAAAGTAGGAGATGTGCTTACAAACTATACATAACAAGGAATCAATAAGGATGAGAAATTGTGTAGGAGGACGGGTCTGCCTGAGTATAAGGCATCGCAGTGAATACAGTAACATCACAGTGAATACAGTGTAAAGATTAACTGGCATGGAGAATGTAGGGGATGAGGTAGAAGAGTTGGGAGGACAATAATGGAAAGGAAAGAATAATATTTTAGGGATATAGAGAAGGCACCAGAAATAGGAATGAGGAAGTCTGTCAGGGAGGGAGGAAGACTGAATGTACTACAAGGTACTGCAATTTAGAATATGTTGACTGAGTAAATCAACAAATGTTTAAGCAGGGACTGAGTGTCTGGCAAGAAAAAGGAATGAGATGTAAGCAGTAGTTTCAGGAAGAGAAAGCAAAGGTAGTATATGTTCTTTGAGCAGGTAATGGGATGTTTGGTTTGGGAGCAAGAGACTGATTGTCATATAGAGGAGTGCTAATGTGCGTGGATGTGGATAGAAAAGAGGAAGGGCAGAACGGAAGGGAAGAGAATGTAAAACAAAAGGATATAACTTACAAAGTATAGACAATGAATGGATAGGGAGTATTTATAAAGATTTGGGAGAGACAGAAAATGTAACTGGTGTTAATAAATTAAGGGAGAAGTTGGTAAAGGAAAATGGGGAAGAGCAGAGTGTCTGATCAGATGTGGACTCAGGTGTGAAGAATGGCAAAATGTCTAAAGGTATCAAGGTGAATGAGAGACCAGCATATGTGCTTATTTCATAAATGGTACAGGACTCCAATCAGATTAGGACCAGAGCACTGGTGGAAGAACCTAGAATGTCAGAGTTGTGGGGAAAAGCAAGTACACAATAGTTATATGTTGTGGGGATGTTTAGGTAGCATAGAAAGAATGACTGGAAATAGAAGTAATGTGGGCCACGTTGTATAATAAGGAGGCCAAGGAGGGATGGTTGCTATGTTTATGAGGTGTAGATAAAGGGCAGGTTAGCACTAAGAAAGAAGGAAAAAAGGAGATGTTATTAATGGTGAGTTGGTATATGTTTTGTTTTTGTCAATGAAATTGAGTTTGAGAAAATAATATCTTCATACCATTAAATGCTTCTTTTTTCCTAATACATTAGTGTTCCTGGGTATTGGCCCCCTCTTTCTTTTTCTTCCACTCATTACTTCAGTCCAATCATGACATATTAGTTATAGAATTTCTTACCTGTCAATGCTACTTCTATATATGCAGCAAACACATAAGGCACATAAAGCAGACAGTGAGTAGGCTTACCACCTCACAGCAAAAGATTCTCAGGTCGAATTATTGGCTGGGATGCCTTCTGTGTAATGTCTGTATGTCCTTCATGTGTTTGTGTGGGTTTTCTCTAAGTACTCCAATTTCTTCCCACATTCCCAAGGCATGCAGTAATTGGACTGGACACTCTAAATTGGCCATAGGTGTGGGTTCGTGATGTTGTGTGTGTGTGTGTGTGTGTGTGTGTGTGTGTGTGTGTGTGTGTGTGTGTGTGTGTGTGTGTGTGTGTGTGTGTGTGTGTTATGAAAAACAACCACCACAGGCTATCCAACACACAGCGTGAACATTGACTCTAGATTGACAATCACTGTTGATGTGACACCCCAACCTCATGCGCAAAATGGAAGAAAGAGGTTATAGATGGATGGATGGACATACAACACACCAGTGAAAACAATTCTGAAAATCATAGCTTAATAAACTATCATAAAAAACATATAAAGCAAAATATGTCTGAAAAGAACAACACACTTTGTCAATATCCCTAAACCGAGCCCAACCAAAACTGTAGATCAATGAGAAACATTCTTATAAAACTGCACATACCAGATATAGCTGGTATCACAGAAACTGGGCTAAAGACCAATGAAACCTAGTCAGCACTTGTATAAAATACATATTGCATCCTTATACATGACTAACAAAATGTGCGGGTGGTAGTGACTCTCAGTTTCTAAAATATCGATCTAGCACACTCTCCTTCAACTAACAAATGTAATGACCAAGCAGGCTAGTTGTCAAATTGATAATAGATGGACAAACAAATGTTTACTTTGCTTGCATGTACCAGCCCTCTTAGTATCCCAAAACTCACTCTTCTTCATTCTTGATACCTTACAATAGACGTCTTTAAAACATAAGTTCATTGTAATTGGAAAGCTAATCCATAGGTAGTTGGGACCTCTTAGAATAAAAATAATAAAAAAAAAAACGTGTGTGTGTGTGTGTGTGTGTGTGTGTGTGTGTGTGTGTGTGTGTGTGTGTGTGTGTGTGTGTATATATATATATATATATATATATATATATATATATAAATGTATACATATACATTTTATATATATATCTATATATATATCTATATATATATATATATATATATATATATATATATACACAAAATCCAGACATAAGTAAAGTACCCTTACAGATAGAGTACTAACATTCATAGTTCTTGTATATCTGTATCAGTGCTACCTCATCGTTTAAGTGATCACTGTAAAGTCAGAACATCGTTGTCATGTAAGACATCAAAACCAACCCAGTCTGCATGAATTTTACCTAGTAACCAGTAAAGTACCTTCAGTAAACTACTTCAGCTTGATGGAAAGTCCTCCACTAAACAGAAAGACAATCCATACCAATGTTCCAATAGGAAATCTACATTAACCCTTGCAAAAAAATGTCAGTTCAATGGCAACATTTTCCCATGACGCACAAAGGATATTAACAGATGGAAAACAACTGACAACATCCATTGTAGTCAGCAATGGCCATAAGTGGTGGCCTGATCTATCTGAGTTGGGAAACACATAAGAAAGTGTAAGTGTAGTCGTTTTATTGGCCAGAGTGGTTAGAAGCCATTTTAATGCATTTTAAGTACCTGTACAAATTTAGCATGTTTACTTGCCACGACTCATCATGTAGTGGTCTTTAGTAGTAATCTGCATAGACACAGACTCGTAGAAACTGATTTTCCCTATAAAACTACCTCAGAAACTGCACTAGTTACTCGGTGAGTGTAGGGCAACTATTTTGTGCACTGGGTCGCATAGAACAGCTAGTCAGTCCACTATTAACCCCTCATGGATATGCACTTTCCCAATTTCTATGCAGCCAGTGTGGTGGATATGGGTATCTTGAGACAATGTAATAATTATCTAATATTCACAGACAATCATTTATTCCTCAAAGAAACAAAGTATGCAAAAGATGTATATACACAATGTCTGTGGAAGCAAAACTTTCACATACAGGCACTCAAAATAACAATCTGGTTGTCAGAGACATACAAACTACACCCACCATTTTTAGTACACACCCCACACATAGACATACTTTTGCTGAGGGCGCATAAATGCAATATTCCCAAACTTCAAAGATCTCTCAGACATTCCATCTGCAAAAATTATTCAAGCTAATCTCGAAAGTACTCAGCAGTAAGAACACCTAACAGTGCACATACAGCTACACCCAGTGGAACCTCTACTACCAAGCCCATAAGGCAAGCTAGTGGACTACCCAGAAATGTAGTCCTAGGGGACTCCTTTGTATGATGTTCTGATGCCTTACTCATCAAGCTGAGCAAAGAGAACCAATGGCCAACTGCTTGTCAAGGGACAGGATACATCAAGTTACACATGCACTCCAGTCACTGCACCATAGGTACTAGTATGATTCAGTCATATTCCATGTAGGTGTAAATGACCTGAGATACACCTCCCTAGACTAAATGAAGAGAGACATTTTGGAGCTTTCAGACTATGTGTCAGGCTAGTATGAGACTAGCTTTGAGCAACATTCTACCTTCACTAAGGATGATGTCACAATACAAATAGAAGATGTTTGACTTTAATAACTGGCTTAATTTCTAGTGTTATTCTAGGGGGGGTACAATATTTGTCACTGTAGGAGGACATGGTTAACAAACCATGCTGCTTTGCCAAGGATGGCCTCTACCTGCCCGCTCTAGGCTTTTGGCAAAAAGATTGTCCTCCCCAATAAAGACAAAACTTCCAGTTCAGCAAAATCTATCCAAGGAAATCTAAAGGTGTTACAGCTCAATGGCAGGAGTTAAAACAAGAAGGTCCACCACTTCCAAGCTCCCCTCGCACTAGAGAATGGAGAAATCTGTGCAGTTACAGAGACATGGTTTAAAGCTACAGAAACTACCATGGCAGTGCAAGGCTTCAGTTCCACACATTAAGACCAGCAACAACACAGGCAGGGACTAAAGGTGGATTTGTATTCATAAATGTAAATTATAAGCACACCTCTAAGATGGATAAACAGGATGAAGTTCTGGAGTTCCTCCATGTCCAGATTAACATGGATAAAGTTCCATACTGTATCCTCACAAGCTACAGGTCACCCTTTATGTCCCATAAAACACATAGCTCATACTTAGACCTATTGAAGACACTCATCATTCAACCAAATTCCGTACTCATGGGGGGCTTTAATTATCCCTTTATACAATGGGAACCTTATACAAGCCCAAATTTGCTGGTGCAGAGATTCTTAGACTTTGTAAAAACAAACACCCTGGACCAAATGCTGCATATGTCTACCATTACAATCTGTCACAGTAACAAACTACTCGAAGACAAAAAAACCTTTACTAAGTGATGTCAAAATTTCAACTCCTCCAAATCCAGATAACACAGCAGCATGTGTAGAATTATTCACAGAAGCTTTGTGCAGTCATGTAATTGATTGCATAGAGATCGCTGTACCTACCAGAAGTAAGCCCAAAACTAACTTAAGGAAACAAACCACTCTGTTGAAATCCAAAATTAAATAGTTTGCACAGAAAAATAAAAAAGTTATAGCTAAAATTAGAAAGTATAACACCAAAAATGATTAAACCTCTCTCAACAAACTGAATAGATAACTAAGAAAACTAATTTAGCCCAACAAAGCAAACTTTGAGGTAAAGATGGCATAACAGACCAATAATAACCAGAAGGCCTTCTTCAACTATGTCCAAACCATCAAAGGCAGCACAAGAGAGTATGTGTGGAACTTCTGGTAAATGGATCCATATTAATGGAAATGGGAGATATAGCAAATCTTCTGGCTGAAAAATGTATCTCCATCTCTAATCACCTCTCACCCCCAACCACACCCCAGGAAATATAACCCCATTTAACTATCAGTAGGGAAATGTTCTTAAAGGCTGTCTCTAAGGACAAGAATACAGCATCAATGGACCAAATAATATCCCAGGATGCCTCATAAATAGCCTGACATATGAAATACCAGGGCTACTGAAGTTGCTAATAAACTGCTAATAAACCAGCCCCCCTGGACAGACTTCATGCCACATGAATGGAGGACCACAACTGACACATCTCTACAAGGATGAGTCATCAATGTATCCTGGGAACTACAAACCCATTAGTCTGACTAGTCTCATATGCAAAGCGATGGAAATAATTATGGAAATAATTAACAATGACATAGGAAACCTTCAGACACTGGACCCATTCCAGTCTGGCTTCATCAAAGGTGGGTCATGCCTTCTGATTCTGGTGGACTTCTTTGAGAAGATAACAAGGCAATGGATATGGGTAAAATGGTGCACACTTCCTACATTGACCTAGTTTATGCATCTGATGCAATATTCACAAAATGGCACCTATGCATGGAGAACTACTGAATTTATTGAACAATGGGGAATTAAATACAAGCCCATGTTAGGTATAGTTTTAGTTGAGAACACTAATCAACCTATTTATAAAGCAAGTGCTGACAAAGATAAACTTGTACATGCTTTCATAATGCAATACAGTGGCAGCTTGGAGCATATAAAAACATCTTTAAAAATAATTAGAACATATTCAAAGCCAACACCCTGATTTACAACACATTATGGCAGAAACCACATTTTTTATAATACAGCCCCTAATTTTTAATTATTAGAAAACAATCAAGGGAAAAATGATAGTAAGGAAGTTAAATTAGATACCACTAAGTGTGGATGTGCAAACCATATCTCTACATTTTCAAAAGTGGCAGTCTAAGTTTGGAGAGCAATTTTTGTTCTACCTAGAAATTACAAGGTGACAATTGTTCTACTACAGACATAGTCTATGTTGCTACATGGATAAGGTGCCAAACATTCTATAGAGGTAAAATAGAATGACCTCTTAGCAAAAGGATAGATGTACACTGCTTTGACATTTTGAAGAAGAATAAAAATAATGCATTAGCCAAACACTCGGAGACTTGCCAATCATTTAAAAAAACGTATTTGCAATACTGGAAAAAATACAGTGAAGCTATGAGAGGGTGAGTAGGAGACAAAAATTAGAATACAAAGAATTGATATGGCAGCTTATGCTCAATGCCATTACCACCACCATCCCCCCTTTTCCCCAAAAATAAATGACAACATTTCTATTTCATCAAAACTTAGGCTATGAATCATTATTTATTACAAGTTTAGTAAAACCAACAATGTTTTTACAGATTGCTTTACACTGTATTAATAGATGAAATTTTGTATTTATTTATTCATATATCTACATTTGTTTAAGTTTAAATTTCATTATTTTCTACAAAAAATATGCATATTATTGAACTGCTAATTCTTCACTTTTTACATTGTGTGTAATTTTTACTTGGTTTGGACTGACATTTGTGAGTCTTGAGAGAATTGTTTAGCTACTGTATTTGTATGGACTATAAATATTGGGACAGTTCTCTAAGTATTTTCACTGAAAACAGAAAGTTATAAAAGTTCAGGTCAAACTTGCATCCTTTGTTCTGATGAAGTTCTTAATGATAATTTTATAGGATGAAAACACTAAACCTTTTATTATTTTTTTTAATAGTTTATTACGCTCATTTCTTATAGTCGCTAAGTGGTCTTGTTGAAGTTGTGCCTTCAACATTCATCTTATTTCTGTTATTTGATACAAAACCCAAGTCAGGCATTATAAAACAAAACTCCTTGAATTAGGTATAAACCCCTATGTAATATGCTGGAGAGCTAGTTGGTTCACAGGCAGGATCCAGGAGGTTAGGATTGGAGACACCATCTCTCCACAGATGTTCCTCACAAAAAGAAGACAGATCATAAACACAATGCCCTATGCAAATTGCCTCAAAGCTGTGTCCCTATACTCTGTTTCCCACAGACTTCTGAGAGGCAATTTATGCTTGGCAACCTTTGATCCTGTGCTGATGAACTGTTTGCATAGCCACAAAAGGAATAGCATTAGAACAACTAGATCCATGGAATTAGTCTTTGCTTGTGATTTAAATCGGATATGTCAAAGAGACAAGTATGTATCTCAGAGAATTCCCATTCTCTGAAATAGGCTTCCCATTTATATGAAGCAGAGCCCTTCACTAATCCTATGCAAGAATAACCTGGACCAGTGGACTGGAAATCAAAAATTCACCCTGTTCTGACACCTATATCTCAAATGGACAGAGGGAGCACTTAAGTCATGCCCTAACTAACATTCACCCCTTAAAATAACAGCTAAGGCAAAATATCCAGAGAGAAAAATTTAAGCTGCATAGCTAGGTTTATAAAGGACAAGTTGTCATTAGTCTAGTATTTACCTATGAGTTAAGCAAAAAACATTTTTTTAGTTAAAGTACATTTCCTCAATGAAAAAAAGGGGAAAACATTGGCAACCAGTACTAAACAAGCCTAAACTCTTCTGGCAAGGATTAAAAATCCTACTATGTTCTAATATTCTATAAAAACAATTCCCAAAATGAACAAATCAATGCTAATGACATTGAAAAGTTTATTACTAAGGTATAGACATAGCATTTCCTTCACCCTTAGTCCATAACAGTAATCTCCCTTCATACACTGACCACCCCAATTCACATACAGTCACTTTTCTCCCAATAAATAATTTCACTTTCAGTAACATTTCTACTTCTTTTGTTTACAACAATCATAACTGATCTCTCAACTATCTCTCACCCTTGCACAGCAGGTCGACTTCAGAAAGCCATTTTTCAGTTCTCAACATGGCTTTAAATTGGGTTATAATGCCTTGACTGCCTATTCACCAGTACTGAGTACACATATACCATTATTAATGAATGGATCCAAACTGAATCTATATTCATAGACCTTTAACTTCTGTTTGACCTCATTAGTCAATTGCTACTCACTAGTTAGGATTTGGCAATAGCCATTGTGATGGTCCCTACTCAGGGCCAGTAATTAAGGAGCCTCAATCTTCAACACTGACACCAAGGGACAGTCTCTAGGAACAAAAATGCATTCACACAGTATTGTCAGATGTAACTGTCTGCACTGAGCAATATTTCCCTTAAGAACACACAGGGAGCACACTCCAGACCTGGGGCTGGACTCTGTCTCTCTCTCTCATAGCCCCAGGCAAGACTCCACACTGACAACTGTTTCAAGTAGCTGACACCCAAACTTGGATATGAGGTTTTCACACACACACACACACACACACACACACACACACACACACACACACACACACACACACCTGAGAAAGACTGCCACAGATTTACCAGCTGTGCCTCCTCTGCCCAAACTATAAGGTAATTATGCTGCCACCAGTCAGCTACTCTAAGGCTTTTATAAGTGTACCTAATCATGCTGAGTAAAATTAATACTAATACAAATAGTAGAGTCTGACCAGTGCAGCAAGGATTTCAGGAGTGGCCACAGTGTCACTACAAAGCATCAGTACCATTAAGATGTTAAAAATATTCTCTAAAAGACCAGCCACAATGAAAGGTTTAGAAATATTTAATAATACAAATGCATGGATGGTCCAGTGGTACAGTGGTAGTGTTGTCATCTCACAGCAAGAGTTTTTCTGGTTTGATTCTTGGCTGGGGTACCTTCTGTGTGGAGTTTTCATGTCCTCCCTGCATTCATGTGGGTTTCCTCCCATGTTACAAAGACATGCATCTGCAGGGTTTCTCCTCTGCTGAAAATTGGCTTTGTTCCAAGTCAGACTTTCCCAGTAAACAAATTTTAAATTAAATAAATAAATACAAATTGAAAACAGGAGAATATGGAATATATCATTACAATAAACGGCAGAGTTTCAGTCACAGGAGATATAAAAAAATAACACAATTGGATAGATTCGACCCAAAAACAACAGCGTAAAGGAAAAACACTACAAGAAAAAAGTACAACCACCTTTGCCTCACTGTAAGGTGCAAGATATAAAACTGAATGATTATTCAAGTAGGCGAAAAATGAACGTTTATTCCAAGACAACCAGATATTAGTAGAAAAATCGGTCAAGTGATTTCATCCAGCAACCCTGGACTTCATCAGAACCTTCCAAACATTTAGAAAAACTTCATTAATAAATAGTAAATGCAACCAATGAAAATCAACTATAATGTCACATGTAAAATTTAAAAAAATCACAAGAGTGTGTTAAAAATAAGACTTCAAAACATTTCTCTTTATAAAAGCAAAGCTTTATCCTTTAAAAATGGCATAATGGTAATGTGGTCATTAAGACCGGGGGCATGGTCAGCATTCAACCTAATCTGCCATTTTGTTTCTGCCCTCTCAAGAGGGTTTGCCCAGTCACCTCCCCTGTAATTCACAGCCACAATTTTCAAAATGCAAAATAAAAACTTTGAAAAACCCACACTACTGTCAATATGTCTATACAAGGCGTTGTTTAAGTTTTTTTGCTTAATAATATACATGTGCTCATAGATCCTTCTATGAAGGGTCCTCTATGTCTTATCAATGTAAAATTTGAAACAATCTTGACATGTTGCCAAATAAACACAACTCATGGTTCCACAATTACCTTTTAAAACATCTACATTCAATCAGTTATAATAATGCTGTCTGACATACATGTATATCTCTTTTCTGTCCAGCTTGACCCACTGTTTATGCCTTTGTAACACAAGCAACTTTACAAATTCAATTTTAACACAAGCATCTGTGCAAATCAGTGTGATAGTCACATGACATAGAATTCTTTACAAAACTCCAGCTAACTATGCTGGCATATGTTATAGATGCTCATTAAACTTTTTTGCAAGGTGTTAACTTAAAACAGTCTAATAAACATTGTTTAAATTTATCATATTTTAAACAGTCAGTATCAGAAAATTTAGAAACAGCAGTTACAGCTTTATCTTGGAGTAAGGGGGTCAGGAACTGTACTGAGAGCCCTTGGTCAACATCATACTGTTTACATTCTCTTTGAAATATATGAATAAAACTATCAAACTTACCAACCTCCGTAAACTGTGAAAGAAATTTACTGACCTTTATTGCTTCCTGGGTTTGATTATTCCCTTCACCATTACCTCCATGACCATGACAAACCATCAGCATGTTTCTCTCATATTGATGATCCTTCTCATTTTCTTTAGCTTCCAAATGCCGCAGTCTCTCATTTTCTTTGGCCTCCAAATGCCACAGTCTCTTGTTCTCTTCAACCTCCAAACACTGCAGTCTCTCTATTGATTCTAATTATGTCTGTTTTGACTGCCCCAGTCTGTCATTTTCTCTAGCCTTCAAATGCTACATTCTCTCTACTGATTCTAATTCCAGATGTTTGGCTATCATTTCAAGTTTCTTTAACTCCAGATGGGTTTTTAAGTTCTCTGAGGAAAAGGTGAACTGTCCTGTTTTGAAGGCTGCACATCCCCATTACCAGGTTGTCTTCCTCATTGCTGTTCCATGCTACAGCTATGATTAGGGCAGAAATCATTTCCTCCTTAAGCAGGTTGGCATGCACCAATCCTTTGGCTTTACACACCTTGGACAGCTGGTTCTTTGTCAGCTTGCCATAATCCTCAGGTGACATATTTTCCTGCTTTTCCTGACTAATCTAAACTAACAAAAAATAAATAAAACTGTTGTGAAAATAAAATTCTGTATGTTTAAGGTGTGGCTTCTGAGAGTACACAAACATTCAGTGACAACTGCCCATAGGCTGTTGAAATTCAATTAATATCCCACACAGTGCCACCAATATGTAACAGTCCCTACTCCAGGCCAGTAATAAAGGATCCTGAATTCTCAGTACTGAGACTGGTGAGGGATGGGAACTAGGAACAAAAATGGATTCACACAGTATTTTCAGATGCAGCTCTCTGCACCAAGCACAATTTCCTTTAAGAGTACACAGAGAGCACACTCCAGACCTGGGGGTGGACTCTGTATGTCTCTCTCTCCAGGCCACAGCAAGATTCCACACTGATCCTTTTAGAGCTCTTTGTCTCTGTTTCAAGTAGCTAACACACAGACACACACACACACACACACACACACACACACACACACACACACACGCGTGCGCACACACACACACACACGTGCACCGGAAAGGCTGGCACAGATTTACCAGCTGTGGCCCCTCTATCCAGACTATAAGGTAATTACACTGCCACCAGTCAGCTACTCTAAGGCTTTTTCAAGGATACCCAATTATACTGAGTAAAATGAATACTAATACAAATGGTAGAGTTTGATCAATGCTGCAATGCTTCCAGGAGCAGCCACAGGGTCACTAAAATAAGCACAAGTACTCTTAAGATGTTAAAAGTATTCTGTAGCAGACCAGCCATAATGAAAAGTATAGAACTATTTAATGATAAATAATAAAATAGAAAACATGAGAATACTGAATGTCTAGTTACAATAAACACCAGAGCTTCAATCACAGTAAATATAAAAATAACACAGTTGGATAGAGTCACACAGATGCAGAAAAACAATACTGAACTAATCTCACTATATTTTCCTGACTAAAGAATTACTTTTTCCTAGTTACTTACTAAAGTAAGGCAAGATCAAGTGTGTTGAGTTGCTTACCACAGCAAGGCAAGATGAGGTGTGAGGTTGTGTGAGATGTCTGTGAGAGATTTTTCCTTTCAGGTTCCACCAGACAAAGTACTGCTGTGAGAGTTCTGAAAATATTCTCATTAATATCTAAAGAGTCTTTTCAGTGCCGGTTATAGAATGACATCACATCTGGTCACTTGACTTTGGTACAGTACACACCCAGAGCTTTGCTAAGATCTTTTGCAGCATCTGAAACCTATAAAACAATTTATAAAACTTATACCCTTCCATGACCTTAAAATCACCAGATTAGCAGCAGACAACCTCCCAGGTGAATACATTCAACTTGCAGCTGACGCTCTAGCCTACCCCGTATCACTCTTGATTAACAGATCTCTGTCAGAAAGTTATGTTCCTACACTATGGAAAGTCTCACACATAATTCCCCTACACAAAGGGGGCCCCTCCACAGATCTAACCAATTACCTCCCCATAGCTATTCTCTCACCACTCTCCAAACTACCAGAGAGATGGATTCATTCTCAAGTCTCAGATCACCTCCTTGCTAACAACCTCCTCTCCAACACACAACACGGTTTCCGACCTAACCATAGCACCACCACCGCCTTACTCTCTTTCTCTAACACTATCCTACAAAATAAAAATGCAGGTTATCTCTCCTCAGCTACCTTCCTAGACCTCTCTAAAGCTTTCAATATGGTCCCACACAAACAACTCATCTCTCTTCTCAATAACCTATCCTTTTCTCAGCCAGTCATCAAATGGTTTCAGAGTTACTTATCTGACCGCCAACAAGCAGTTGTTTGGCAGGACAACCTATCCCCCCAACTACCAGTCTCCATAGGAGTTCCCCAAGAGTCCACCCTGGGACCCCTACTCTTCTCTATTTTCACCAATAATCTAGCCTCAGCCACAACACATGGCACACTCATACAATACGCAGATGACTCAACCATCATCTGCACAGCCCACACCCTACCAGAACTGCAAAAAGTCACACAGGAAGCATTTTCTTCTATTGAAATTTGGTTATCTGATGCCCAAATTATACTCAACCCAAACAAAACAAAATTGCTAATCTTCCAACCCACCAAACTTACCCTAGACAGCTCTCACTTTAACATCACAGCAAAAGACAACACCACCATCCATCTACAGAACACACCAAATTACTAGGAATTAGAAATAGAAATAGACAATAAACTGAACTTTGACATTTACATTTCCATGTCCATTAAAAAAGTGCACAAAAACTAGGAGCATTATATAGAAATCAGCAACTACTTACCAAAGCAGCTAAAATTTCGGTAGCAAATTCTCATCTTATCTCTACCCTACTCTATGCCTCTCCAATATTTACTAAGCTTAGACAATGTGATCTAAATAAGCTTGAAACCTGCTACAACAAAATTGCCAAATTCGCCACAGGGGCTTCCTACTGTACTCACCACTGTCTCTCACTAGCAGAACTGGGCTGGCTACAGCTCCCCCACCTCCTTCAATGGTACCAACTCACACTCACCCACAAACTAATAAACCAACCACTAAAAGTCCCATCCCTCCAGAATCTACTCCAACCCTACATAACCACGAGACCACTAAGATCCAGCCACAAAAACCTCCTACAGGTCACAAGAGCCATTAACTCTGCTGGAGAAGCATTATTCTCCTGCACTATAGCCAAACTCTGGAACTCCCTCCCATCCTCAATTACCTCTGTAACTTCTTGCACCCACTTTAAATCCTTACTAAAATCACACTTCAAAACTTGCCAGATATGCCCTTGCAACCCCCCCCTCTAATACCATTCACTCCCCCCACCCACTACCTCTCTCAGCCCCCTATCAACAACCTACTCTTAGCAAGCTTTGCTACTCATGTTCCCAGCTACCTACCACATAATACTAACTTCTTGTAGCAACAACTGCTAATGGCTGTTATGTAACTCAAAAATAGTTTGTATCAATTGTTCACTGATGAATCTCAACTACATTTTAACCATGTTTAGGATATGTCACCATATTTTAAAATTGTACTATGCTCTACAGCTGAATTACATCTGTTCTCTTCTTGTCTTGCATCCTTAACTGGACTAATGTCTATATTTAAATGCTATGTTTTTTTAACTGTATAATGCAAATAATAATGTGGAGCTTTTCTCCCCGGGCCTCCACTGAAAATGGACCTGTGTCTAGTCGGACTCTCTCAGTCAACAAATGTAAATAAATAAATAAATAAATGACAACAATTAGTTCACCCATATAGGCAATACAGTAAGGTTCCTAGTCCTGGTTTTCCCAAACATTTATGTCTCCGGCTGCAGTCAGACCTATAAGATAACATCTTTATGGCCTAAACCAACCCATTTAATTTTCAACATATTTTTCACAATTAGCTGGACTGATATTAACCTCCTCCCTTCCAGAATACTTTGTTGAAACATATACATTTAATCAATAATAATAATACTGTCTGACATACATGTATATTTCTTTTCTGTCCAGTAGGACCCACTGTTAATGCATTTATAACACGAGCAACTTTACAAATACATTTTTAACACAAGCATCTGTACAAATCAGTGTGGTAGTCAGATGGCATAAAAGTCTTTACAAAACTCCAGCTAGATATGCTGACATATGTTACACATGCACTGCCCTACTCTCCCTGGCACAGATGGCACTAGCTCACATCATCACAGTGCTGTATCCTGAATAGCTATAAAAATATTCTTCCAGAAAATATTATTCCAGTGAAGGCATCCTCACTTCATGTATACCACAGGGATTAGTTCTTGACCTCATACTTTTCTCATTATTCATTAGTAGCTTAACAACAGATCGGCCCCATCATAAATTAATACTGCATGCAAACAACTTACTTCTATTCAAAGCAAGGTATAATATCTCATAACCAAAAGTATCTTACAACAATAACGTAAACAGCATTGTTGTGATTTCATGCTATCCATCGTTTAGAAAACCATGGTACAATTCAGCAATGGTCTAACTTGCCACAGTAAAAGCCAGTACTCTCAAAATATTCCTATAAATGCCAAGTAGTTTATCTATATCAAATACCTCCCTTTGTTAGATCATAAAGAAACTATAATAATAGTTTTTTATGTTTATTTTTGAATGTGTCCTGAATGTAACTAGTTATTTGTTTATTTATTTTATATGTGTTTACCGGGATAGTCCAACTGGGTTGTTAGCCCCTTTTCAGTGGAGGCCTGGGGGTAAAAGCCTCAAGTTACATTCATACTTTTGCATTCAAACTTTGGCATATAAAATATGTAGACATTTGAAATGCAATAGTAGTAAACTATATAAAACATAGCAGATTGCAATTGTAGGTTAATTCACACATAGCTTGTACATACAAAGAAAAAATTCATACTTAGTACATTTTATCGGAGCAATAGAGTAATAAGGAGATTTTTCAATATTGGTTAAGGTTTCAGTTAGTCTATTCTATGAATTTAATGTGAGGTTATTTGGTTGAGAAGTAGACAAAGGATGCGTTAAAAGACAGCATTTTATTAAGTAGTGACAGTTAAAAGTAAAATATGTTGTTTTAGATAGTATAGTTATGAATCTATGTTAGTAGATAAAAGAAAGAATTACAATAATTATGAGAGTGAGAAAGCATAATAGATAAAGGCATCTTAGTAAGAAAGTAACTAAGTACAAGATTAGTCAGGTAGAAATTAGGAGAACTATGAATAGTAAAATTATTTAGCCAGGTTTAAGACAGGAGCAGAGCCATGCTTTGGATAGATGGGACTTGAGAAGTGCTTTAAATATATGGGGGTTAGCAGTGGATAGTATTGGCTGAGGGGTATAACTAAATATAAAGCATTCTGACAGCAGTGTGTAAATGAAAATACAATTCATAATCATTTCCTCCTCCCTCCCCTTACTGCTGGAACAATAAAAAAAAAGATAATAAGAGAGAAAGCTGATCATTTATTTCAACCTTTATCATAAACACTGACCGGGATTCATTGACAGCTACAAGAAGTGTAGTGATCATGCTGGTGGTATGCACACTACCAACATGACTGCATGCTATTTGATATTCTCTGAGCGGTGCGAACCAAAGGGAAGTGGCATAATAGTGTCCTTCTGGAAGTCATCCACCCTTGGTAGCTATCATATTGACAACACACCCCTTAGAGCTGACCCAGTAGTCAGGGCTGTAGGGACACACATAGATTGTAATCAAGCCTTTGACCACCACTTGTCACCAGTAGTGAAGAAATAATTTTATGTTGCACAACTTATAAACAAAACTATGGCATAAGTCCAAGGAAGCCATTGCTCAAGTGCATTCATCATTCATCAGACCTATTATTGAGTACAATGCCCCCTTTGGTATGTACCTAAGCAGGTCATATCCAACAACTGGAACATCCACAGAGATTCCATGCTAAAAGAATACAGGGCTTATATATTTAGTATGTACCTAACCAGGCATATCCAATAAATGAAACATCCACAGAGATTCCACACTAAAAGAATATAGGGCTTAAGTAAAATGTCCTATGGAGACCACCTCAAGGCTCTATCCCTATATTCTGTCTCCTACAGGCTTTTGAAGGGAGATCTATACCTAACATACAGGGCATTATAAGACCCCACTCTGATGGACCTCCTACATATTCACAAAACAAACAGCACCAGAATTGCCCTTTCTAAAGACTTTAACCTTGCCTGTGATATAAATTGGACCTACTGGAGAGACAGGTATGTATCCCAGAGACTACCCCATCTCTGGAACAGGCTCCCCATCCATGTGAAGCAAAGTTCCTCCCTAACCCAATTCAAGTGCAGCTTGGACACTTGGATGAGAAACAGGAAATTCATCTCTAGTCTGGTAGCTATGTCTGTAATGGACACAGACATCTTGTAAATAGTTGATCTTCCAGGCCCTAGCTTGTAAATGTTTTATCCCCCCAAGCCCCTGCTTATACTTATCAAGGATATCAGAACTTTACAGAGATTTGGAATGCCTGGCTAGGCTTAAAAAGGCCCTTGTGGTTGTTAGCCTAGTAAACACCTATCAGCCTATGACCCTATGAGGAATATGATAATGAAAGCATAAAGAGCCAACATAAATGCTAATTAACCAATCCAACATGGCAGAGCTCTTAAGGAAGCTGTAAAGCAATTGTGCACACTCAATATAGGCTTTTGCAATGTGCACCAAAACTCAGTGGAATGCAGGCATGATTACACTTAGAAAAAATGTGTTAGGGGTTGCTGCTGCTTTGCTATATATGCAACAGGCTTTGATCAGGGTGCTACTGTTGCCAGACCACAGGCAGGAAGAAGAAGGGTGTTTATACCCTATTTGACTTATTGCAGACTGCTTGAATCCTGAAATTGTTGAGAGATACAAGGTGGCAAGGGAAACGCTGGAGGGGATATGCAACATCTGCTGACCCCCACCTCAGGCTATAGGGAATTCATGGAGAACCCATCCCAGTGGAGATAAAGGTATGTGCAGTATTATGTCTACTAGCTACTGCTGCTTTCCAGTGACCCCAGGGGGATATATTAAGGGGTGTCAGAAGCCTCAAGAATATGACATCAGTTTTTAAATGCAATGCTACTACAAGCAATGGGGCATATCTGTATCCCCATGAACTGCATAGGAAGGAGCAAGAACCATGCATGACAGCTCAAGAACCATGCAAGAATTATATGCAGTAGCATACTTCTCAGAAGTTTTGGGGGCCATGGACTGCGAGCACATAGAAATAACAGCCCTGTCTGGTAAACAGGGAAGGAGGATACATCAACAGAAAATGTTTCCACTCTGTAAACTGTCAGATCATCTGTAATTCCCAAGGTATTATCTACAATGTCTGTACGGGTAGCCTAGGTGGTTTTCATGACTCGTACATATTTCACACTTGTGAGCTGTACACCAGGTTTGCCAAGGGTCACATCCCTCAGGGGCATCTTGTACTGGTTGCATGATATGCACTGGAGCCCTGGCTCATGCCACCCATGAGAAAGACACACAACCCCACTGAGCAAGGATGCAATAAGGCCCATTCTAAAACCAGGAATATCATAGAACATGTGCCTTGTTTGCTTAAATTAAGGTTCCAGTGTCTAGACATTGAGGAGATGTATTGCAGTATGACCTGGGCAAATGTGCTAAAATACTTATAATCTGTGTGATATTACACAATATAATTCTCAGGAAACAGCTTCAACAAGGACAGAAAGGAGCAGGACCACAGTTTCAAGGAACTCAGGCAGGGCCAGCAGCAGCAGCAGGTACAGATGAGGAGTCTGAGAGAGAACCAGCAGCTGCAGATGATGCTAGCAGACAGAGGCTTGCACAGTATGCCCTGGCTTTGGCTAACAGGCAAAGACTAGCGCATACAATCACTACCCAAGTTAAAGCCTAAGATCCCATGCACACACAAATAGGAGGACTGATGCCTTGCCTGTCAGACTTCCCAGCCTTTCCTTAACCATGTAATGACTGTGTTCTGATAACATCAGAAAGGGACGGCCCCCAGCAATACCATTTGTAACTGCAGGAATGTTAAGGTAAGTGTGGAAACTGTAAAGAAATAAGTTCTATAACTGATTGATCTCATATGATAGTATGTATATACCCTTAAGGAGCTAATTTGTCTGAGGTGTACAGTTATGTCAGTAATATCTCCTCTGTAAGATTTTAGCAATATACATTCATGTATTAGAAACAATAGGGTGCATAACTCATTTCAATTGACCACCATCTATGAAACATGGAACAGGTCATTTATACCCTCATTTGTACAACTATACCAAGAAGCAAGACTGCAGTACCTCATGCTTCCACTGCTGTAATGGCAATACTAACTGAAATGTAATGCAGATGAACAATTATAGAGGCAAGCATTCACAAATGAGATGGAACAAGACATCAGCAACTTTTTGCTCTGCAGTACATATTGATAAATCCTGTCTTGTCAATAAGCAATCATTAGCAATCCACTGTGTGCATCATATATATATATATATATATATATATATATATATATATATATATATATATATATACATATATATATATATATATATATATATATATATATATATATATATATATATATATATATATATATATATATATATATATATATATATATATATATACACAACCCTACAAAGTCACAAAGACTTGTGCAAAGGGCAGGACACAGTCATCATCATTTGTAGAGGGTGGGATGGGGTAGGAAGACAAGGCCTTCACCAAAGAAGTGAGTGTCTACAGATAAGAAACACATGTACCTTCTAGGGTATACAGTGTTCAGGGCTAGAAACAACAGATGTATAGCACTTAACATTAATGCTTAGATAGCTTGCATGTGTGTGAAGTGCTATGGGTAAATGAATCATTTTTTTTCAATGTGTGGGTGCCTGCATGAACACAGTCTATTACTGTGCTAGCACTACATCCTGGCATCTCAGACAGGTGTGAGTCATGCATGGTAGTCTACTCAGTTCATTGTCAGTGTTCCTGACCATGAGAACCACCTGTGCCATCAGTTGCACTGCTACCTCCATGGCTCTGGCTAGAAATCAGGGTGCTACCTGAACAGGAGTGATGTCTGCTGTATGATCTCTCCTCATGACTACTTTCAGAACCATGAACCCATAGCCTACCATGTCTTGGTGGGGACAGAGCAATCACAGATGGAGCAGTGGATGCAGTGTCACTGTGGGAGTGGGATTTTGTGCAGCCATGTCTGTTAACTCCAGAAGCTGCAGCGGCTCTCAGGTCACATGGATGCCCCCCCCCCACACACACACACACAGATGTTCCATCACAGAAACTGCCCAATCCACTGTATCGTTCATCCTGTCAAAGGAGTTGCCCACATGGTTTAGGGAGTTACTCATGTCAGAATGCACATTTAGTAGTCACACTTCTGAGTCCTAGGTGGAACATGCCTGTGCCTCCACTATAGCCCTACACATACAACTGGCAGCAACTAAAGTCACACCAAGAGGAGGCGAGTGGACAGCAGGCCTCCTCCCAACATCCCTACCAACCCTCCTGAGTGGAACCAGTGTGAGTTACATTTTCTGTGGTAGTGTTATTGGCAGATGTAATATTAAGAGTGTTTCAGGATGGGGAGTGCTTTGGTTTGAAAGACATTAATGGTTTTCTGTGGGTTTAAGAGCAGGCCTACATTGGTTAGCCACCATATGACACTGGAAAAAGATTCTTGGGTGATTGCTGGGAGTTTTGTAAGACCTTTCTCAGTGCAGAGGTGGGCGGCATCTTTTTTATACTGCATGATGGTAACCTGTTTGGTAGCAGATTAGAGTTTGTTTATAAATATATTAAATAAAAGTGGGTCAAGAATCAGTACTTGGGGACCCCTACAGAAAATGGATAGAATGTTGAGAAAATGAGCTCCCACTATATGGCTTATCTGTTGATAAGGTAGCTATTGCAACAGGATAGCATAGAATGGGAGAGACCTAGGGAGGATAGTTCATTTAGCAGTTTAAGATAAGAAACATTGTCAAATGTTTTGGATAAGTCCAAGAAGATGAATAACATTAAGTGATGACCATTTCTATGATGATTGATTATGTCAATGAAATGTAGAAGTGGAGTTGTGGTGCCATGACTTGGATGCAAGCCATGTTGGGTCTGTGAGAGGAGGTTGTTAGCAGTCAGGTACTGGAACAGCTGTGTGTAAAGACATGGATTTTTGATAATGAGATAGTATTATGATAGATAGGTCAGTAAGAGAATTCTGTTGAAATTCCATTTTTGTGAAGGGGTATGAAATAAGACTTTTTTCTAGAGGGTCTTAACATGACTCCCTGTAATGGAAAGGTAAATAAGTATAGAGACTGGTTAGTCCAGTGGGTCTGCTGCCATGTTGATGTATTCACCTAGAAGGTTATCTGTAACTTGGAGCTAGAGTTGTAGGTTTTAGATTTTGAAGATATTTTTGATTTTTCGGGTACGAACAGGTTTTAAGGAGAAGGATGCTGTAATGCCTTTGAGCTGAGTAGGTGGTAAGGGAGTACAAAAAATAAAAAATGCTCAGGTGAAATGGCTGTTAAACTGGATGGCAATGTCACAAATGTAATTGTTAGTTGATGGTGTTGGAGTGGTTGTCTGACTAGAGTGGAGAAGAGTTTTCAGTGATGACCAAAAGAGCATTGTATTGTTAGTGTTTTTCCTGAAGGTTATTACAAAGTTTTTTCATCTGCATTAATCCTGGATTTGGTACATTTTCTGAGATGTCTGAAGATTTGCTAAGTACTTTCCAATATGTTTTGTCAACATTATTTGTAAGCTTTGTCCCTAATGAGCATTAATTGTTGGGTTTCTTTTGTCAACCATGGTGCTAGGTTAGATTGTGGTGTTTTTGTTCTGAAGAGGGCTGGTTTATTTAGTACATATAGAAATGTCTTGTTAAATTCTAAGAGGCATTTTCCCAGTTACATAAATCTAAAGGTTGGAAATAAAAGTGTGCACTTAGAATTTCTTGAGGTTGGGTGTCTGTTTATATCATTGTAGTCTGTAGGTATTGTTTTCTGTCTTTTAGAAAAGGTAGGAAGATTGTCATGGATGGCATACACACACACGTACATCCACACAGACACATATACACACAGACACTAGACAAACACACATATCTAGCCTACCTATCCCCTAACTAATCCCACAACCATGATACCTGTGCAGATACGTACTTGGGCACGTACTCACATACACACACACACACACACACACACACACACACACACACACACACACACACACACACACACACACGCCACACACACACACACACACACACACACACACACACACACACACACACACACACACACACACACACACACACACACACACACACACACACTCCATTGAGACCACTGATATTTTGACATACACTCATACATCCACACATTCACACGTCTACCTGTCCTGTAAATTCTGTGGCATTTGCCTCTAATATGGTATTTCCCACTGAAAGTAATGAGTGAACACAAAGTTTTCGCCATTGTATGTAACATGACTGAGTTTGGTGATTTATACAGAAAAGCAGTACTGAAAATCACAAAGCTGTGTAACTCACTTAACACAGGCATTTCTGGTTGAAGGCAACTGCCTTATTACCATATGCCTCCCAAAAATGCCTAAATTGCATTTATTGTAAACCAAAGGGGCAATCCACTACTACTGCGATGCACCTCAATAAGTACAAACATTACACAAGGGTTACCTTAGAATCAGAAATGGTTACCAAGAGTAGTAAATTGGGCTTACCTCTTGTGGTAGGGTTTCCATATCCAAGAATTGTTTTTTATTATTTTATTCATTTACTTATTGCAGTTATTAGTTTCAATTAGTTGGGATTAGCTTTGTCTAAGCAATAGGGAGTTATGAGTTATTTATGCATTTGTTGTTTTGCTTGTTAGTAGAATTTAGTTGGGACAACTCTTGATGAAGTAATAGTTTCATAATGTTTTCTATTTATGAGATTATATAGGCTGTTTAATTCTAGTTGCTGTCCCCCTCTACTCATTTATGATAGATTATGTTAGTATAATTGCTCAGAAAATTGCCACTAAATGCTGATTATAAAATGGATCTCACTATGAGAAGTATGCATCTGAAAACAAAATCTGTTTTATGGCTAGAGACTATATTATTTTTCTGGCTAATGAGACTGAGGGGTGTTTACCTGAAAACAGAATTATATGTAAGATAACCCCAGGGATTCAAAAAAAAAAAAAACAGCACTGGCAGCAAGACTTGTAAAAACATCTGTTTCCTTGATGCGGTAATTTGCAGTTCAGAGGCACATTAGTCATAATATGGAAAACCCTCATTACCAGCTAATTTGCATGTCTCTGGATTATCCTGAACTACTGTGATTGCAAATCAGAATTTGCAGTGGTAGTTAAGACAGGTGGTCTATTCATCACTTTGGTACAGATAACCCCCCTCAATCACTTTTCCATGCACATAGACATATTCAAATACACACACACACCACAAGTCCCTGAATTGTCATAATGTCCCAATGTCTCCTTTAGTTTTTTTCACTCTGTCCTCATATCACATATCCGTACAAATGACAGACATTAGAGTTTTATTCTTATTATTGTTTGAAACATGCATCCTGATGCTGGAGCTGTTGGTCTGTTAACTTTTTTAATGATTTTAAATGAATCAAAATAATATGGTAATACTGTAAAAATTCTCCCTGGTGTTATCTGGTGTTCCTCTCAGCTTTCTACGGTATTTTGTCCCAACATGGACACACTCCTGCTATTATCTCTTACATACACACATATATATATATATATATATATATATATATATATATATATATATACTGAATCATGCCAGAAATTAGAATTTTATGTTTTTAATTTAAGTCTGGTGACATTGATTAGTTAGTATAATGGGATAATGATGCTGCTTTCTTTATCAAGGGTGTAGAGTTCCAATCCTTTTCCCAAATTTCCTTTATGTTTTTTTTCAACATATAATTAATATTTTAAATTTCTCCTGGTATCAAATTGTGGCACTGAATGCTAATGTCCTCAGTGGGAGGATACAGGCTTTGAATCTGTTTAAGTGTCTTTAGCACATGTCTTTATCCATGTTGTCCAGTATTCCCACCCAGGCACATATATCTCTTCTTTTTTTTGTCCAAATACCTTAAAAACATGCTGCCCCCAGCTCATGCTTCATGCTGCAAAGCTATCAAATTAATTTTTAAGTAATTATAAGTCCCAATCTGAGGTGTTTTCTGTGGTATTTAGTGACCCCAACCCTAAGTGCCATTAATGCATAATATTTAATGTTATCATTGGTGTTTAGTGCTCTCTAATACCCCAATGTTTAAGGATTTGCTCGTTAATCAGTGGGAGTGTGGAGGCATTCCATACCCCAACCCTCACACATACACACACACACACACACACACACACACACACACACACACACACACACACACACACACACACACAGTCCCTCATCCAACCTCCCTACTGCAAGCATCCAAGGCAATCATGCATACCATTCAACATACACAAATCATACACGTGCCAAACATAACCTATCTTCTAAACTACCCAGAACTTACTTTTACTGCAATGTGTGAAGCCAAACTTTAGGCTGTATTCAATAACATCATTAACTCTGAGCAGAAGTATTCATTTATGCAGCCATGTAATTCTCTGAATCATGTGGCTGCATCAGTGACTTATTGAAGGCAGTTGTAGGAGACAGCACATGACTAATTAGCATATGCCTTTCCCCTGTAATGCTCCATTGGCATTTAGCATGGCACAGAGACAACCCATCATGGTGTGCAAGTCTTCATACTAAAGCATCATGGTAGGGCTGTCTCAGAATATCAAATGGTTATAGCCTTTGTTGAAATACAATAAAGATGAAACTGACTGTTGCCTAGGGCCCTCAGCTTCATGGGGGGCAATGGCAAAATAATTTAATTTTTAATTTATTCTATTCCATCTTCTTTTCCACAGACCAAACTGAACCAGTAAGTACTAAGCAAAGGTTCCACCTATACAATCCTCACAGCCAGTAATGGCAGAAGCAGCAGGATATACAGAAAACCAACACCAGAGCAGGAGGCTGTCTGTTTTTGAACTGATGGAAGATATCCTTGCCTGTGCTGCTACCAACCTTGTCAGCACAGTGTGCAGCGCTTTTGAACTGGTGATGTACGAGTCCAACCAATCAACCAAGGAGCTTTTAGCTGATGTGTGTGCTGCCAGGACCAGGAACCAAACATGTTAGAGATGGGTTGCTGTTACCACTGAAATCAATGTGTTAGGAGTCACCATCTCAGAAAGCACAAGTGAGTAGTGGTGGGGTCTCAGCTGCAGAGCGTGGTGTGTGTGTGTGTGTGTGTGTGTGTGTGTGTGTGTGTGTGTGTGTGTGTGTGTGTGTGTGTGTGTGTGTGTGTGTGTGCATGTGTGTGAGTGTATGTAAAATGCCCTTGTGAGGATCAACCCCCCCTCCCCCCTACAAAGGAGGCCAGCTCTTAGTTTGGAGTCTTAATCTGATGTGCCAATAACCAGTTTGCCGTTAATATGTTGCTGTAGTGGGTTAATGCTGCTGTTTCCTGTCTCAGGGATTTGGAGTTTGAATCCTTCTCTCACATTTTTTTTGCTTTAATGTTTCAACTGGTGCAGAAGTTTATGTGTGTGAGTTTTAGTTCTTGTGATACAGGGTTGGATTCCCTCAGATCTCATTTGCCTATTGTGTAACCTTAACTAGACAGTGCATTTCAGCAACTGTAAATTTGGACTGAACTCCTCAATGGTCCTGTGGACTGCAAGCCTAATAACTAGAGACTGTCCCACCTCTGGAATATGCTTCTTATTCACATGCAGCAGAGTCTTGCCTTGACCATCTTCAAGCGTATTCTGAACTGTAAGATGGGAAATCACAAATTCACTCCTGGGGTGATGCCTGTGCCCCTTATGGACAGAGGTAGTCTGTAAAAATAGTCAAAACCCACTTGCTGACTCTTATCTTTCCCCTAGCTAGGGTATAGAAAATCGGGTAAAATCTGTATAAAACTAGCTAGGCTTGTAAGGGCTCTTGAGCCATTAGCCTAGTAATTTCCTATGCACCTATGGACCTATGAATAACATATGCACAAGAGTAGTTATGGTGTCAGGGAAGGAAATTGATTGGCAGAAACATCATCACATGAGTCATGTTATTTGAGTATGATCCATGGTTTCTTTGTTTTTTTGAATACTGACAGTGTGTAACTATTTAACTGTGAATGAAATGGACAGCATGAAGTCTATGAGTTTAAAGATAATATTTTAAATATGAATACATGCTTAATTTAGATTGTTTTCTGTAGGCATGCAGGTGCAAAATGCAAAGTACCTGGGCTACAACAGTTTGACTAGCAATACATTTTTGCAGTACCTTCTGTGCAGCCTCCATTAACTGCAAAGAAGTTGATATTTGTCATGTCATATATGTCTGAATTATTTGGAGTTATTTATTGATCTTCAAGCTCCACTATGCAGTCATTGTTGCATATTACTGTGATACAGTCTTCTCGGCAAGATCACATTGTAAAGGATTTCTGCATTTAGTTAAAAGCTATTATTCTGTCTGGATTTGAATTGTTAATGAGCTGCTCCTTGTACCAAGGGTGCAGGGTGTCAATCTTTCCCACCTTCATTTACCTACTGTGTGACCTTGAGCAAGTCATTTATCCTCACAGTGCTTTTGGTCAGTTGGGGATTAGAGCCAGGCTTCTTAATGGCTTCCTGGAATGCATACTTGCATATCTAGAAATTAACTATGAACCAGTGGTTGTTTTTTTTTTATTTTTTGCTAGCCATTCCCTCTTGCATACCTGATCTAGTCCAGGAAATGTTATGGCACTGTCATCAGCACCCCGATTTTTTTAAAGCAACATACCTAATTTATTCTTCAAGGGCAGCAGGTACTGCATTTGTGGATGAGTATGAATATCTGAAGATTATAATGACAGCAGTTTCAGTGACTTTCTATCATTGAAATGTACTTTTGTCATTATCGGTTAATATATTTTGCTTCACTGCTTGTTGGAAAAGTGTTCAAAGCTACAACTTTAAAATACACTCTTACAAATGTTGCTGTATTAAACAAGAAATATAATTTAACACAATCAGGAAAGTGAATCCCTAGCTTCATAGTTTCATAAGTACTGACTAGGCTACTGATCTGTTTGGAATTTAAGAAGACCAGTAGTGTTCAGCCTTTATATGTTGTATATGAATAATCCAGAGGTGGGCAGAACATGGATATATGGGGGCATTTACTTATTGCCCACACCCATTAGGGAAATGGATGCTGAACTGGAGGTGAATTTGTGGCTTGCCATCCATCCATTCAGTCATCCAAATTACTTATCAATAGAATAAGAGAAGTACTTCACTATATGTTTAATGGAATACTATTCCATAGAATTGGTATTCTCCCTGATACATATCTATCCCTCCAACATGTTCTATGTATCTCTTGAATAGGTGTTCTTGCTACCATCTGATTTCTAAATGTGCAATAGGTGTGACAGGAGATGGTCTATTGCATCTCTATACACAAATTGGAGCACGTCCCTCAGGAACCCTGTATGATACTGAGAAGAAGGACAATAATTTCAGATGGTCTGTGTATTTTTAGCGGGATTTAGGCCCTTGATAATTCTGAGGGAGAAAGCATGGTGGTCACTGCAATTGTGACAAGCATTTAGACAGGTGCGTACTGAATTGGGCATTATATTCATTGTTCATCTTGATGACAGCCAAGTAGAGTGGAATAATTACATCCCCAGAACTGGATACCATATGTTTATTTATCAGCTGTGTAACAAAAAAGGACTTCCTTACATGAGTGGATATGGGATATGTAGTGATCAAAAAAGAGTTTATTTTCAACACAAGTTTGTAGGATCATAGGAAGTTATTAGGCTATTGGCCCTAAGGCCGTTACAAACTAGCCAAGAATTTAGCCCATGTTCCAGCAGGGACACAGGCAGAATTCCAGGGGTGTATTTTCTGTTCCCCATCCAGTTATCTAGGTTGCACTTAAAAAGAGTTAATGAGATACTCTGCTAGACATGGAAAAGGAGTCTATTCCACAGAAGGGGAGTCTCCGGGACACAAATATGTCCCGCCAACAAGTCCTGTTGATGTCACAGACCAGGTTCAGGTCTCGTGTGTGTGTTACTCAAGTGGAGCTTGACTTGTGGGTATACAGCAGTCCCATCAAGACAGGGTCTGAGATTTCCTTGTATGCCAGATAGAGATCACCACTGAGGAGTCTGTATGAGACTGAGTAGAGGGACAGGGCTTTTACCTTATCTGTGTAGGGTAGATGTTTGAGGCCCTGGATTCTCCTGGTGTAGAGCCTCTGTGGTATCTTCAACTGCTGCATGTGCCAAACGGGAATTGTACTCAGTAATGCAGTAATGGGTCTTATAAGGGAAGAATACAGGGATGTTATGACCTCCTTGTCCCTGGATGAGACATCCTAATGAGGTGGTCCATGTAGAAAGCTTTCCATACAATAGAAGCAATATGGCGGTCAAAAGTCAGTTTGCTACCAACCTGGGTGCCTGAGTCCATCATGACTGATTGCATGCTTAGGACCTTGTTATTAATGTGATAATTTGTAGGGATGTCACTCTTTCCAAAGGGCATGATGATGCATTTTTTGGCATTCAGTGTGAGGCCATGTTTCCAGCACCAGTCATTTATTTGGGCAAGACTTCTTGGAGGATGTCCACATCACTAGGGGAATCGATGACAGCACCCAGCTTGCAGTTATCTATGAACTTGGTCAGCCATAGCCCACTGGTTTTGACCTACACCTCAGAAAATTATATCCCAAACAACAAAGGCCCCAAGACCGATCCCTGGAGTATACAGCTCATTCCGGGTCTACTGCTTGAGGTGGCTTTCCCTATTTTGACTAGGTGGGTTCTATCAGTGAGTCAGTTTTCTACCCATCTGGTAAAATATGGATTGATGCAAAGTTGAGAGAGTTTATCTATTATTCTCGAGTGGGAAATAGTATCAAAGGCTTTGGCCAGATCAAGGCATCCATGGCTTTGGTGACTGTCTCAAAAAAGTCAACCGAATTTAACAGGCATGACCTCCCCTTGATGAAACCAAACTGTGTGGGATCAAGTATTTGGAGGTTGCCAATGTCCTTGTTAATAAGGCCCATGATAATTTATTCTATGGCCTTGAAAATTAGGCTAGTTAGGCTGATGGGTCTGTAATTCCCTGGATCAGTGGACGCT
This sequence comes from Protopterus annectens, assembly GCF_019279795.1. NCBI lineage: Eukaryota > Metazoa > Chordata > Ceratodontiformes > Protopteridae > Protopterus > Protopterus annectens. The sequence goes on from NC_056731.1 coordinate 1,373,197,402, forward strand.
CCACCTTTGTGCAAAGGGATGACAGTGGCTGTCCTCCAATCAGCTGGGTTAAAGCCAGTAATCAGGCTTTGGTTGAATAGGGTGCTTAACAGTGCTGCAAGTTCCTGCCTGAATTCATGTAGGATGCAGCCTGGGACATATGTGAAGAAGGCCTTATAATTGTCTTTAGTAGATGTGACCAGTTTGGATTTGAAGTTTGCTTTGGAGAATTTCACTAGTGCTCTTATTTGCTTGTCCAGGCTAAGGAGAGATGGTTTCCAATACTTTTATTATAGAGTTTAATTATTGCAGATGTCCAGCAGGCAGGTTTACTCTGATTTTGTCATGTTGAGTATTCCTGATTCCATACAGCTATATAAATGCTCGTATAGTACTTTGGTGTAAGACTGGACATATCTGCCAGTTCCTATGGAGGGCGTGCTCTGAAGCTGTTTATACCTTCCCTCAGGAGATTGAAATCAGACTTGGAGAAGTTTTTTTTGTTTGACTTAAGCTGGGGGTGGGGGGGGGGGGGTCAAGGGAGATGGTGACTTTGAAAGTGACCGCTTTCTGGCCGGGTCTTACCAGGGAAAATGGCACTGTAGGGATGCTGCAGTGGTTATTCATGTTGGTTAATACCAAGTCCAAGATATTTTCACTCTTGTGTGGGTGTTGACCAACTGGTCCTAGGCCTTTACATTGACAAAATCAGGGAATGACTGGGCATTTGTGTTTTGGCTTGAGTAGTTCTTCTAGTCTATGGTTGGATAGTTAAAGTCACCCAGGATCAGGGTAAAGGGTTGAATCTTGATAGATTCAAAGAGGTCCAGATAGGTGGAGTAGGTATCTCGAGTCAAAGTTGGGGGCCTGTAGCTAGCTATGATTTGAATGGGGGATCTTATCAATGGTTAACTGCACCTGGAGTGTCTCCTGTGTGTCATACTGTTTGACCAGCCTGGAGGTCTGTATGTCTTTAATATATATTGCAACTCCACCTCCTTTTGCTGTGCTGCTCACAGTTGGGGGTCTGAATGCATGATTGGATGAGTAACCTGGTATGGTTAGGGTGCTCCCCGCAGCTTTGAACCAGGTTTCTGTGATTGCACAAATGTCAGCATCTTCCAGGGTTAAGAATGCTTGCAATGAGTGCAGTTTCATGTTTCGACTCCTAGCGTTTAGCAGCATGACCTTTAATTTGCATTTTGATGAAATTTTCATGTTGGTAGTTTTGACCTCATGGCATTGCCTAAAACAGGCACTATGGGGGAGGCAAGAGCCTTTGCCAGAAACCTGAAGCCCAAGAGAGACAGATGCAGGCCATCTCTGGAAAAGCACCATGGTCTGTTGATCATGTCTTCAGGTATTGGATCTCCTTGGAATGACAACAGAAACTATGTCAATTGTTAAAGTCAATCACTTTCTGTTTGTATTGAGGCATCATTCTGGGTGATGGTAGAATGCTGCTTAAGGCTAGGAACATACCTGCCTGGGACGCATATTCAGCGAGCTCAATCATGTCCCTCTTCATATAGCCCAGGGAGGTAAATCTCAAGTTCCTGGATCCCTGACTACAGTATCAAATTTCAGGGGTGTGTTCTCAATGTGATAGTTGCAAGATAAATCACACTTTCTGAAAGATATGATTGTACATTTCTTAGTATTTACTTTTAGTTCATGGATTTGACACCAGCTGTTTCTTTGGGGAAGGCCCACTTGGAGGATTTTCATGCCTAAAAAGAGTTTCAAATGGCAGCAAGTTTACAGCTGTCTGCAGTATTGATCAGCCCTAAAAACTTAACATAGGCTTTTACCTCTGAGAAGTGAATGCTAAAGAGGAGTAGCTTCAGGACTGAGCCCTGGAGTACACCCCTAGTGACAGGTCTTTTGCAGGAAGTAGAGCCTCCCATCCTAATTTCCTGGCTTATATTTGTGAGCCAATTCACTAACAACTTACATAAGGATTTACATTTAGCTGGGAGAGATATATATGACACCTGAGTGTGGGATTGTGTTGAATGCCTTTATGAATGTTGAACATAAGGTGTGTACTGATTTCCCTTATCACTTGCTTCAGTAACCTTCTAGAAAAACCTCATCAGTTTAAGTAGGCATGATCTGCCCTTGACAAATTTGAACTGACTTTGGTTGAGAGTCTGAAGGTTACCTATGTCTTTATTTATTAATTCTATAACAATCCTTTCCATAGCCTTACAGATGGGAATAGTCAAGCTTAAAAGAACATGCATTTATGCATGTGTTAAAAACACTTGCAGTGGTCCTAAGGTTTGAAATCAGCCCAAGGCCTAACGTGCACTTAATCTACCGCTGGTTATTATAAGGTGTACACCTGCATGTCTTGCAGCAATCTTTCTGAATTTTTTGTGGGTCTCAAATTCCAGGCAATAAGCTGTTGTAGAAAAAATTGAAAACAACACTTCTTATTTTTAATTTGTGCATGTTTCCTTTAAACATTTGTTAACGAGGTAAGCCAACTGGGCAAGTGTTCATTTTCAAGGTTGACACAAGAGCCTTTCTGGATAATTAACTTGCTCAGAGTTACACAGCAGGCAAATGTAATAGAAGGAATAAAACTTTTACGTTGGGCACAGAAAGCAGTGTGTTAATAAAAGAAATAAAACATTTAAGTTGGGCACAGAAAACAGCTTGTTAATAGCTTAGAGCCATCTCTACTAATTGCCCGACCATGTATCTATGGATTGAGTGATAAATAGGAAAACATACTTAATTCACTTGATTTCTGTTTTATTTGTAGATATTCAGTTCTCGGCTGGAGTGCAGGGAGTGCCTTCTGTGTGGAGTCTGCATATCCTCCCCGTGGTTGGGTGGGCATTCGAAAGACATGCGTAAATGGGCGTGCCTTCGTTGAAGGTTGAACATCGAGCTGGCACCTCGGCATTCATGAAAATCTACTGCCAATCATTAGCGGACCGGAGTTCCGCTGTGGCTACCCCTAACCAGGAAAAGCCGAAAGACCAACAACAATTACTTTTAAGGGACAGTTGATGGTGTTGCATACTATGAAATGGTAATAGCCCTGTTTGTGATAGATGATCAGCTGTTTTTCTTTGTTAGATATGTTGTATTTGACAAGGTCTGTGTTTCTTGTCTAAGATGTGAGGTGCTCTCAGAAATGCTAGTGCTCTTCCCATGATACTGTACTGACGTGTCATACCAGCTTCGTGGTAGTATAAAACAATACATGGTTCATTATTCTTATGTGTCTTATTAATGCTATAATAAACTGTGTCAATGAGGGGATAAAGTATTGCTGTATAATTTTGATATTTACTCACGTGGATTTCCTCCGGGTGCTCCGGTTTTCTCCCATATCCCAAAGACATGCTGTAGGTGCATTGGCCACTCTAAATTGGCCCTAGGTGTGAGTGCGTGCATGTGTGTACCTTCTGTGGAAGGTTGGGCACCAGGCTGGCAACTGGACACCGTAAAACTCCACTGCCAGTCATGAGCAGACAGGTGATCCGCTGTGGTGACCCCAAACTGGGAAAAGCCAAAAGAAAAAGAAGACTCCCACCTTATTTTTATTCATTTTTTTATACAACTTTTGATTATGCTATGTCTTGCTATAATGGTGTTGACATAATGTGTGTATTACATTGTACTGCAAAAAAACCTTTAATAAAACTTACCTCAGTTTGTGTATGCATTTCAAATTTGAGATAAACTCAAGCTGCTATAATTGCTTTAGCAAGGATGTTTCAATATAAATCATTACCTAAAAACATATACACTTTTGAAGGTTCCTGACACTTTTAAGTATTAGAACACATGAGCCAACAAGTATTGACAATATTGGAGCAGATGTTACCAGGGAAGCTCAACTTGTCACCAGCTATCATTTCAACAGGTTAAGAATGCCCTTCTCTCTCTTTCTCTTTTTAAATGATTACATGAAATAATGTTACGGTGCAAAATCTCCTCTTCTCAAGCTGTTTTGAGGCTCCTTTATGTACTAACATCTAGTCACCACCAGGGGTCAGATGATATGGCACTTGTGTTCTGCACACTGTTAAAAGGAAGGTGAGTACCATTTAAGGTGCTCAGTCCTTCCTGCCCAGACCAAAGTCTGACAGATGGAATCTGCTTAGTTTAAAACCCAGATTGCCAGAGTCACATGCTGAAATATAAATTTTACTTGAATGGTTTGACTTTGATTAATTATAGGGCATAATAAAGTCTCAGCGATGTTTGTATTTCCCTGAGTGAAGATCTGATGTACCAAACTGATTTTGTATCACAACATGATTAATTGCTCACTAGATGTAAAAGCCTTGCTTTACTCATAAATGTATTGCTACGTTATTATGGAAGTTACTTCTTTACTTTTGTGTTCGCCAACTGTTACCTATATGTGAGAGTAGGGAATATTTCAGTGCTTGTATTACAAATGCAGTGCCACTGAAAGAAAACAGCTATGAATATCACCCATCACTTCTTTGCTGTTGATACCTTGTGTAATACAAAGGCTTTCCTACTAATTTCAATATTAAGGAAAAAGCAAGAATACATAGCAACTCCCCTCCCTTGTGTGTGTTTGTGTATGTATATGTTTGTGTGTCTGTGTGTTTATCTATCTATCGATATATATATATATATATATATATATATATATATATATATATATATATATATATATATATATATATATATATATATATATATATATATATGATATCCCTGTGACTAAGTACGGTTCTTCCAAGAGTTAACACCCTACCATCAGGAAAACAAAAGTAATCCATCTTTCTTTCTTTCCCAGACAAGTCTTTAATGTGATAACTCTGGCATGCTGCCCTTGCAAAGTGTCAGGCCTCCAATGTTTTTGTTTTGCCCCGGGTGGTCTCAGGGAGTTACTGAAATATTTTCTAGTCATGTTTTGCATCAGTGTTCATGCTGATAGTGACAGTGAGAAGAAACAGGTAGCAAAATGAGGAGTCTCTGCATAGTATCATGTTTAATTCTGATAGCATTCCCCCAGTCTGGTTGCCAGGTCTACAGGCTTACTTTCAATACATACTAGGATTCTTTAATGCATTACATGTACTAGTACAATGTAGAATCTCTCTCTCTCTCTCTCTCTCTCTCTCTCATCTCTTTCAATCTCTCTCTCTCTCTCTCTCTCTTTGTTGGGGATGTCAATACTATTTATCTCTTGATAAATGAAAAGAATTCTTGTCTCTGTCTTCTGGAACTGATTAATGCAATTTACGAGGTGCAGGAAGCTGTATGGACAGAGTAAAACATGAAATTTCAGGAACATAAAAAATGACATGATTTGGTATCTGCACTAATGTCAAATGTGAACATTTATGATTTATTGTAGAATACAGTGATGGCAAGCAGAAGCTAATCATGAACAAAACATCAGGCTGTTACTGTGCTGGTTACTGCCATCTGAAAGTAGTTATGGATGCATTTGGCTTTTACAAGAAGCCTTTTATCTGACTTAAATGTTTTGTTAGCTCTGTATAATTCACTTCAATGGCATTGAGGCATTTACTGTGAGCTCTGAGACTTCAGAGTTACATAGTCTTCAGTGCAAATACGTATTTTCTACATCTAAGTGGCTCTACAAAAACTCAGCATATAGACTAAAATAAGCTGTTTCCATGACCTTTGCATGTTTTGTAAAATCTGTTTTAAAACAGTATGTCCTAATTTGGCCTATGTTTCTTAGTTTTCTGCTTTATGATGTCTATCTACATGTCAGTCTCCCTCTCTGTCTGTCTGTCTGTCCACTGTTAATTTTTGTAATTCACCTAGTAAATTCATCAATCAGTAATTTGAAATCATAGATGGTATATGATTTTAAACTCTGGGTATGTGAGTCTTCACCACCAATTCTACAAATTCTCTCAAATGATAAAACAAAGTCTTGAGAGACTGTAAAACGGACTTTAGATTTAACATATGCTGTTCCTTGCAATGCTCCTTCAGGAGTTGACATCCTAATCAATTAATGCATGCTACAATCCTGAATATTTACAAAAATAAGATTATCAGCAAGTGCTTAGCATGTTCACATATGCAAATAGGTCTGTGAATATTATTTACTTTTTATTAGAATTTAAGCACTTCAATTTTTTTATGACTAAGCTCCTGCAAGCAAGATCTAAAATATTACTAGACACTCCACAGAACAAAATATTAGAATGTTTCTGTAAAAAATTTCATTCAAGTGTACGTGAACAAAATGTCAATAGCATTATTTCAAACTATAGTTTTAATATATGTAAAAGCAATTATGTACAAAAAGAATGATGCTAATATGCACCACCATTGATCCTCATATAGTGAAAATCACTAAGATCCACTTTTTTTATATAATAATTTATTTCATAATGTGAAGTTAAATCTTTGATCAAACAATATACTTCTATGGAACTTGCCTAACTCTAGGGTGTAAGTGAATAAATTAAAAGGGTACAGGGGATGTGAAGAGTTCTCGGGTTGTATGGGTGTTACATTTTTAAATTTATTTAACATTTGTTTACTGGGAAAAGTCCGGCTTGGAACAAAGCCAATTTTCAGCAGAGGTCCAGGGAAAAACTCTTCAAATGCATATCATTGCAACATGGGAGGAAACCCCCGCAACTGCAGGAAGGACATACAGACTCTGCAGAGAAGGTACTCCAGCCAGGAATCAAACTGGAGAAGCTCTTGTTGGGAAGCGACAATGCTACCTCTGAACCACTGTGGTCATCAGTCATGTGTCAGCCTGCTTAATGATATTTGTTTATTTCAGGACATTAAATTAAGTATATTTATTTTAAAAAGATTAAATCATAGAAAGTGAAGATTTTGTAGACTTTTGTGTTTAGTGTATATTTCTCCTGGGAGGCCATTTCTGGAGCTAGGTTGGATAGGAACAAGACACAGCAGGAGTGATATATGTTACAGAAAATTATTATGTCTCAATTAGAAAATGGTGATGAGAAAACGGTGATTTTCAACATATGCGAAATGAATAAATCGAGAGTCTGAGTGCTCCATTTAACATTCGGAATTCCAACCAAATGCCTCCTAATGAATGAGTTTGTGCTGCATATGCAAATATAAAACTATATAAAAACTCAGCATTAGCACACTATTCACAGTAAGATATCTAATATATAATAGTCACTTTAATAAAGCTGTACAAGCAAAATCTATTGTTTTGGATTGTATCTAAATATAGGTATGCCATTGCCCCCACTTTACTTAACCCCCATTAGGACAGTCATTGAATATAATGCCCCCTTTGGCATGTATCTGTCCAAGCCCATGCAACAAATGGAACTCCCATCAAGATACCTTACTAATAGGATACAAGACCTAAACAACATGACCTACATGGACCGACACATATCCCTGTCATTATAATCGGTATTCTACAGACTGCTAAGGAGTGATCTGTGTCTGGCATACAAGGCATCTTCCGATTCAAATACTGATGGATTTACTGCACATCAGCAAGTCAAATGGAATCAAAAATACTAAGTCTAAGGAATCTAAACCTCTTCCACAACATCAACAGAATGATTTGGAGGGACAGATATAGCTCACAGATGATATGTCTGCTATGGAACAGACTCCCCATCCACATAAAAAAGTTCATCCTTTCTTGTCCATATTTAAATGCAACTTAGATCTATGAATGAGAATCAGAAAATTTACCCCAGGATCCCCCCCATACTACTAATGAACAGAGGTAGCTCCTAAATGTTTTATCCCATGCATGGGTCATCTCAAATTATCTACGATATGATTCCATTTATTCTCATAGGGATAATATATATACTTAGCATCCCTGGGATGGGTAAGGCCAATCTATAACCAAATGGGATAGGTTATTTTGAGCACAAAAAGGAAAATTGGCTGGACATAAAGTGTCCCGCAGGGCCAGTTAGCCTAGTACTTACCTATGAACCTATGAACTTGTTGGTGTAGTAACTCATTAATTATTAAAGCTGCTATTTGAGTACAAACTATAGTTGCCGAGTTTTTGTTTTGCACTATTTAACATTCAGTAGGAACATAATGTATTACAGCTGTGTCAGTGTTGGATGGAGTGTGCTACTGAGCATTTAAAAGTAACTTATGACAAAAAAACGAACAGCGTTTACAAGACAGGACTGCCATTTGAGATTAAGCGAAACATTTCATTCAGTGAAGTATGACTGTTTGACTTGACTCAAACACAAAATCTGTTCTTTATGTCCGTAGTCTGATAAATTATATATTTAGACATAAAACACTAAAAGACATTTACAGGATAGTGCCTATATGAGAAACTCAGCAAGTGTCATTTTGATTGGTTCTAAGGGCATTTTCAAGGTGTGTGTGTGTGTGTGTGTGTGTGTGTGTGTGTGTGTGTGTGTGTGTGTGTGTGCGTGTGTGTGTGTGTGTGTGTGTGTGTGTGTGTGTGTGTGTGTGTGTGTGTGTGTGTGTGTGTGTGTGTGTGTGTGTGTGTGTGTGTATGTGTCTACTTTGAAATATCCAAAACCCATAACATCTAATTTCAAGCCAATGGGGATGCACAAGCCAGTGCATTTCTTTGTGCCAGTCCCAAGCCCGGATAAATGGGGAGGGTTGCGTCAGGAAGGGCATCCGACGTAAAACTTTGCCAAATCATTTCATGCAGACACCAATAAACATTTTTATACCGGATCGGTCAAGGCCCAGGTTAACAATGACCGCCACCAGTACTGTTAGCCTACAGGGTGCTGGCAGAAATTGGGCTACCGAAGGAGGAGAAGAGGAGAAAGACATGGCCGAAGGCAGGAAGAGAGGAGAAAGGCTAGGACTGTGGTAGTGAGGGTCGGAACTTTGAATGTTGGCAGTATGACTGGTATAGGGAGAGAGCTAGCTGATATGATGGACAGAAGGAAGGTTGGTATATTGTGTGTGCAAGAGACCAGATGGAAGGGTAGTAAGGCTAGGTGTATTGGAGGTGGGTTCAAATTGTTTTATCATGGGGTGGATGGGAGGAGAAATGGCATAGGAGTTTATTCTGAAGGAACAGTATTCTAAGAGTATTTTGGAGGTGAAATGAGTGCCAGATAGAGTGATGTTTATGAAGAGGGAAATTGATGGTGTAATGATGAATGTTGTTAGTGCATATGCTCCACAAGTTGGGTGTGCAATGGATGAGAAAGAAAAATTTTGGAGTGAATTGGATGAAGTGTTGATGACTGTACCCAAGCGTGAGAGAGTGGTGATTGGAGCAGATTTCAGTGGGCATGTTGGTGAAGGGAACAGAGGGGATGAGGGAGTGATGGGTAGGTATGGTGTTAAACAAAGGAATGCAGAAGGTCAGATGGTAGTGGATTTTGCGAAAAGGATGGACATGGCTGTGGTGAATACATATTTTAACAAGAGGGAGGAGCATAGGGTGACATACAAGAGTGGGGGAAGATGTACACAGGTGGATTATATCTTATGTAAGAGGGACAGTTTGAAGGAGATTGGAGACTGTAAAGTGGTGACCAGAGAAAGTGTAGTTAGGCAGCATAGGATGGTGGTTTGTAGGATGACATTGGTGATCAAGAAGTGGAGGAGGAGTGTGAGGGCAGCACCAAGGATCAAATGGTGGAAACTGAAAAAGGGTAATTGTGAGGTGGAGTTCAGGAATGAGTTAAAACAGGCACTGGGTAGCAGTGAAGAGTTACCAAATAGCTGGGTAACTACAGCAGAGCTAGTAAGGGAGACGGCTAGAAAGGTGCTTGGTATCACATCTGGACAGAGGAAAAATGACAAGGAGACATGGTGGTGGAATGAGGAAGTACAGGAGAGTATACAGAGAAAGAGGTTGGCAAAGAAGAATTGGGATTGTCAGAGAGATGAAGAAAGTAGACAGGAGTATAAGGAGATGAGGTGCATGGCAAAGAGAGAGGTGGCGAAAGCTAAGGATAAGGCATATGAAGAGTTGTATGAAAGGTTGGACACTAAGGAGGGAGAAAAGGACCTGTACCAATTGGCTAGACAGATGGACCGAGCAAGGAAAGATGTGCAGCAGGTAAAGGTGATAAAGGATAATGAGGGAGACATACTCACAAGCGAGAAGAGTGTGTTGAGGAGATGGAAAGAGTACTTTGAGGGGTTGATGAATGAAGAGAATGAGAGGGAGAGAAGGTTGGATGATGTAGGGATAGTGAATCATGAAGTACAATAGATTAACAAGGAGGAAGTAAGAATAGCTATGAAGAGAATGAAGAATGGCAAGGCTGTTGGCCCAGATGACATACCTGTGGAAGCATGGAGGTGTTTAGGTGAAATGGCAGCGGAGTTTTTAACCAGATTGTTTAATGAAATCTTGGAAAGTGAGAGGATGCCTGAGGAATGGAGAAAAAGTGTTTTAGTTCCAATTTTTAAGAATAAGGGTGATGTGCAGAGCTGTAGTAACTACAGGGGGATTAAACTGATCAGTCACAGCATGAAGTTATGGGAAAGAGTAGTGGAAGCAAGGTTAAGAAGGGACGTGATGATTAGTTATCAGCAGTATGGTTTCATGCCGGGAAAGAGCACTACAGATGCGATCTTTGCTCTGAGAGTGTTGATGGAGAAGTACAGAAAATGTCAGAAGTAGTTGCATTGTGTTTTTGTAGACTTAGAGAAATAATATGACAGGGTGCCTAGAGAGGAGTTGTGGTATTGTATGAGGAAGTCAGGAGTGTCAGAAAAGTATGTAAGAATGGTACAGGATATGTACGAGGGTAGTGTGACAGTGGTGAGGTCTGCGGTGGGAGTGACAGTTGCGTTTAAGGTGGAGATGGGGTTACATCAAGGATCAACTCTGAGCCCTTTCTTATTTGCAATGGTGATGGACAGGTTGACAGACGAGATCAGACAGGAGTCCCCATGGACTATGATGTTTGCAGATGACATTGTGATCTGTAGTGAGAGTAGGGAACAGGTGGAGGAGACCCTGGAGAGATGGAGATATGCTCTAGAGAGAAGAGGAATGAAGGTTAGCAGGACTAAGACAGAATATATGTGTGTGAATGAGAGGAAGGATAGAGGAATGGTGAGGATGCAAGGAGTAGAGGTGGTGAAGGTGGATGAGTTTAAATACTTGGGGTCAATAGTTCAGAGTGACAGTGAGTGTGGAAGAGAGGTGAAGAAAGTACAGGCAGGATGGAGTGGGTGGAGAAGAGTGTCAGGAGTGATTTGTGACAGACGAGTACTAGTAAGAGTGAAAGGGAAGGTCTACAAGAGGGTAGTGAGACCAGCTATGTTATATGGGTTGGAGACAGTGGCACTGACAAAAAGGCAGGAGTTTGAGCTGGATGTGGCAGAATTAAAGATTTTAAGATTTGCACTAGGTGTGATGAGGATGGACAGGATTATGAATAAGTATATTAGAGGGTCAGCCCAGGTTGGAAGGTTTGGAGACAAAGCCAGAGAGGCACGATTACGTTGGTTTGGACATGTGCTGAGGAGGGATGCAGAGTATATTGGGAAAAAGATGCTAAGGATGAAGCTACCGGGTAACAGGAAAAGAGGAAGGCCTAAGATAAGGTTTATGGATGTGGTGAGAGAGGACATGCAGGTGGTTGGTGAGACAGAGCAAGATGCAGAGGACAGGAAGAAATGGAAACAGGTGATCTGCTGTGGTGACTCCTAACGGGAACAGCCGAAAGAAGATGATGATGATGATGAGACCAGAACATCTAAAATCCATAACATCGAATTTCATAACATCTAACACTACAAATCACAAAAAAATAACATCCCCTCCACATATAACGATACCAAACTACCAAACACAGTTTTTACTATGTTTCTGCAGGGGGGAAAGCCCCCCTGCACCCCCACACCCCCCATAAATTAAATATACCAACTCCAAGATCACACTACAATGGGAAAAAGTTATTTCCCAACCTCACTGTATCAAGCCCCCCAGCAGAAAAGTAGTAAAAAGTGGGTTTGGCAGTTTGGTGTCATTATATGTCGTTATTTGTGGAGAGGATGTTATTTTCATGTGAGTTGTACTGTTAGATGTTATGAAATTCAGTGTTATGGGTTTCAGATGTTTTGGGTTTTAGATGTTCTGGTTTCAGTGTTATGAAATTAGATGTTATGGATTTCAGATATTTTGAAGGGGACCCATGTGTGTGTGTGTGTGTGTGTGTGTGTGTGTGTGTGTGTGTGTGTGTGTGTGTGTGTGTGTGTGTGTACCCGCATGTGTGCACATGCATTCTAAAGAGAGACGTTGGAAGGAAAGCAAAATGTGGTTCATAAAAATGTTTGGCATTCCATGAGACAGACTTACATTAAAATGAATTTACTCCCCATTCACCAACATTGCTCAAGTCCATCATTGCACAAAGTCAGAATGTTAAAACAAATTTCACAAAATGAGAAAGTGAACACATAAATCAGCTGTTTTGTGACTTGAAAATATGTATAAAAATTTCCAGATTTCAATGATACTACTTGACTACTGTTCAGATCCCAAATTCTACTGCCAATCTCCAGTAAAGTTTCATGTCCATGCCATGGTGCTTTGATTTAGCACCGTCACAGAATTCAATGCCAGCAATGGGAAGCTGTCCATACATGCACAATCTCCATTTAGACTATTACTTGTCACTCCACCAGTCACCTGATGTCCGTCTTCAAACTGTCCTTCTTATAAATATATATCAAAGATGCTGCACAGTGTTCATTCACTTATAACAATAGAATATTCTAAACTAAAAAAATTCATAAGTAAACACTGGTGGAAATGAATCACTCTTTATTACTAAAAACAAAACACAAGCACTTTTGTCTCTTTATATATAGATATAGACACAAGGCTTCTACAGATCTGTGATTTTTTTTCCCAACTGCAGGAGAAAGTGGTTAGCATGATAGCTAAGGTCTTTATCTTAGCTGTATAAGGTAACGGGTTTCATTCTGATCTCTGGTTATTAACTAGGATTATGTTTGCCTGTGAAAATGCTCTATCATATATTTCAGCTTATCATTTCCTTATGTGCAAGTGTATTAAACCCCCACCGAGCTTCCCTTATAAGGTTCAAGGATCAGGTCCACTGCCACCATGGCAGCTCTCCTATGAACTGTTTCAAGCCTATCTTTGACCTTATAGTGATGGGGGTCATGAAGTGCACATACTCAGGATTGAAAAGATTAAAAGAATAATAATGTACTACTTTGTTAAAATAATAAACATTTTATTTCTATTGGATCACTATTTAATGATGTATTGCAGAATCCAAAAGGTGAAACATTGCACATCTAGAATAAATCATATATGACACATATGCAAATATTTAAAGCTTTACAAGTTATTAATATGGCTAATATTATTTTAAAACAAAGCAGTTTGTTTATACCTAGCTATAAAGATAGCATTGCATCAGTTACAACATTTTGCAGATGTAAGTCTCATTCTGCCTTTTGGCATTTTTGCTTTATATTTATTGATTAGTGCAGTGCTTTATTTTCAAATAAATAAACTGTTTAACATTTCCCTTTTTGACCACATATTGTCTCATATAGCTGCTGGTTGCTGTTTTAGGAAAATTAAAACCTTACTGTTAGATTTCTTCTCCAAACCTCTAGTACTGTGATTTTCCTTAGTTATTCTTTGTATGTGTATTGACGAGACACAGCATGTGCTATTTGCAAATCACATGTGCAATTTAATTTTGTTTGTTGGTTTATATATATTTGCTATAGAAAACATTCGTAGTAATTCCATCTAGTAAAACATTTAAAAATAATATATTTATTCAAAGGCTGTCATGCAAACATTTCATTTTCAGTGCATTTTCAGATCCAGAACACAGAGAGTAGAGAATACATTCATAAACTATTTACTAGAATACCATGATTACTTAAAGAATGCTGTTGTTGCAGTCTAAACCTGAGGATGAAACCTCACTACATATTGACATAATTTATGCACTGACCACTTACCCTATAACAGGGCAGCAAGGAGCTGCGGTATTCCACTGTAATATAGAACAATACATCATTAACTGCCAGAATGTGCATCAGAAATTAAATTATATAACGTGCTATATTTAATACTCAATATTTTTATTCTGAGCCTTTGTTCCATGCATTTCCTAATACACAAAATCTTCATGGTTGCCACCATCATTTAAACTTGTCCCTATACAAATAATCTCAGTGTTCAACCTGGTTTGTAAGTCATTCCTAAAAAGTTAATTGTGCATTAAATTATTCCCTCATAAAACTTGTACATTCATCAGTCATCTCACATTAATGACTACTTTTTTCAAAGTTAGCCTACTTCAATTTAACAGCAGGTTTTCAGGGGAAAAAAGTAATGTTGTGGTAACTGCCCTCAATCCCCCCCCCCACCACCACCACACACACACAGACACACACTTTGCACTAATAACTCATACAAGAGTTTTGAATCCACTTCAGGCATTATATTGTAAAAAAGCTGCAGACTATACAGTAACAGTTTGTGCAGTTTCAATTCAAGCAATTCACAGAACCAGACTGCACAAGGGCACAGTGAATTGTGCTGCATATAACATGGTGCACGGATAAGTATCTAGAAATGTAGCTGTGTAATTAAATGAGGACACAACTGAATGCAGTCAAATTAATATTGTGAGTCATATTCATGTATGCACCAGCTTATAAGCTTGGTTTTGGAACTGTACACATAGCATAGCACACAGTATTTCATGGTGCTGCAATGCGACAAACAGTGTTCTAAGTAGGAAATATGTCCAGAGTGGTAGCAGGAAGCATTTATCAGTACTTTCTTGGCATAGTAGCAACAGGTGGTGGTGGGCCTGCATATTGTAACAACAAACGATCACGCCAAAATTTAATGCACTAATGCATTAAATTTTGGCGTGATCGTTTGTTGTTGGATTTATTTTGGACTTATTTTGCGCAGTACAGCCTGTGATTCTAAGGGCTTGCATACTGTGACAGTTCAATGTAATAATGACATTTCAAGCAGAGGCTGATATCTCATCACATGACAAATCAATGTGGATCATGATATTGCAGGTAGTCTGGTAGACATGTTTCACCCACATGCTGAATCTAGAATACACGGTATGCTCGTTCATTTGCAGAACATCAGATGTGTAACAGTGACTATTCTAGCTATGGAGATATTTCAGTGACAAACTAGGAATACATTTAGTGCAAGTGTTTGTCTCCAGAATACTTAAGTTCCTTGACAAATGAATAATGCATGTGGAAGACCATGTTTGGGTCTCTTGAACTTACAGAATTCGCATGTTAGAATAAGCGCTCCACATGAACATCATTCTCTGAGCTGCAAAGCAGAGAAGATTATTTCCAGAGTGTGTGTGTGTGTGTGTGTGTGTGTGTGTGTGTGTGTGTGTGTGTGTGTGTGTGTGTGTCTAAGTACACATGATTGCTACATTTGGCACATGTCTGACATATATTCCCACTTTTAGAAGAATGACCTCAGAGTGTCATCTTGCTGGTAATGCATGTTTACTTGGCAAAACAATGGTGCAGTGATACATAAATTGTCAAATGTTCACTAACTACCCCAAACACACACAAACTAACTTTTTGTGTGTATTGCAAGCAGAGCTAGATGCACCCTGCTGTAATGTATCAAGGGTGGGGTGAAGGGGATATGGGCTCTGGGCACAAGGTGTTAAAGGGTGCAGTCCCAAAGTGCTGCTCCTGCATTCTTTTTCTTTTGTACAGCATTTCTGAATATCAGTACATTAAGCAATAAACATGTAGCAATTGGCTTGTTACAGTTTAAATATATCAATTCTTATATTTATTTGGCTCTTGCACTGAAGAGCAGGTGCAGGGAGGGGTATGTATCTGGCTGAGTTGGACAGCCAGTGTACCAGAACAGAGCAATCCATTTTTTTTTCTTGTGGGGGGGGGGGGCATGTGCTTGGGAGGGGGCATGTGCCTGGCTGGAGGGGTGCTTCTGTAGAGCTATCTGACCTGACCTTTGCAGGGAGGGGACATGTGCTTTAGCAGTCTGCTAGAACTAACCCTTTTCTTTTTTGCTCTGTTTGAAAGGGGTGGATCCATGGGTATTATCTGCAGAAAGCCTGGCAAATGGATTGAAGATGTCCATTTTTTTTCTTTGCTCTTCAGTTTGAGAAGAGGATGGGGCACTAATTCAGGAACCAGCACAGGGAGCTGTTTGAGCCAACTACACCTTTAACTCCTTGAAGTCCCGATTAATGACTCCTATCCAGAGGCCTGAAACTGCTGCTGTAATGTCACATACCACATTCTATGCCCTGACATGGAATGTCATTCACCATGTTTTGGCATGTTTAAGGTACACTTCTGGTACCTTGACACATCCTTTGGGGATCTATGACCTATGACATGTCTGTGTTAGGACTTGTCCTACAAAGCACAGTAGGAACAAAAGCAGGAGAGGATAGTGTTGTTAAGCAATATAATTAATGTAAAGCAAAGTGCTTGCAGCAGTGATAAATACAGTATATGGCACAGCTGGTGAAATGGGGACATCTGGGCAATAAATATATGATATTATAATCATAAAATGATATATGATGCATCCAATGTTACTCAAGTTGTCCAGTTGTACATGAATCAGGCTATGCTGATCAGTGCATGGTCAGATCAGATTCTGCATAACATGTATCCTCAGTACAACACAGAATGGAGGGAGTTATTTGATTATAGGAGTGCAGTACTACAAAGCTATAAACTATATGAGGTGGGACACAGAACACATTTAGAAGGAAAGAGATCATAGTGGTGACAGTAGGAGCCATGACAGAGTATGCATGTTGACAGAGCCTGATTCCTCCTGGGATAGAGATGGTGATGTGGATAGCATGGTAGTTGCTTTTGTTGATGAGGGGTGACAGTACATAAGACCTTCTGTGACCCAGATGGTCTACCACTGAATAACCTGAGGGGACTCTCCTTTGTGCTTATGACAAAGACTGCAGGGAACTGAGGTTTGCTGCATGCTCCCTCTGAAGGCCCTTGGATGAGTGTACCATGTATATATGCCCCACACTGGCCAAAGTACATGACAATGGCAATTGTTCATCTAGATGAACTGATTGCAGCAGCATGTTCCACCAGAGATCTTAGGAAAGTTATCATTTTATGACGCTGCAAATCCACAGTCTTATGGACCTGCTGTTGGCAGAAGTCCCTTTCCAAAATAAGCTTACAATGGTGCTAGGTGACAGCATCTCCAATGTCATGCAACATGTTTACCTGCTCCACTGTGGAGTGTTAGTACCAAATTATCCTTGGATGACCCCAATGCACATCTGTTCCACTCCTGTCTACTTCTCAGGTATACCTGTGTTACTGGCCTGGAGCAGTCATGCCCTTATGATAAGCAGTATGCACATGTCAGTCTGTTTTCCCTGACTCAGGGGAACA
Organism: Protopterus annectens; assembly: GCF_019279795.1. Lineage (NCBI taxonomy): Eukaryota > Metazoa > Chordata > Ceratodontiformes > Protopteridae > Protopterus > Protopterus annectens. The sequence goes on from NC_056731.1 coordinate 1,373,214,787, forward strand.
ACATGTGATGACAGTAACCACAGGCGGTACCACTCTTTCTGGGGTGCTTCTCATGTACAGCCACAGATTCCATAATATCTGTTGCTGACTTCTTTTTTACCTTTACTAGTGGGTGGATACCTAACCAGGATTGAGACTGATAACAGCATTGCATCCCTGAACTAGAATTCTTGACCATGTGATTATCATCCCTGGAGAATCCTGCAATGCAAACATAAGCCTTATGTTCACCCTCAGTATCTTGTCAATCAGTTCTGATGCCTGTGACTGCAGAACGTACAGACCACCACTGTGACCACAACAAAATATGCTAACTGGGTGCCTATATGAAATGCAGAGCAAGGTTGCTCATGCAGGATATTAAGTTATACCAAACCTTATCTTCAGTGATAATAGACAGTATTGCAGGACTGAGGATTTTGTGGAAATAAATGTGCATTGTATCAACATGCTTACTCTAGTCCTGACATAAGTAAAAAACACTGGTTTTATTTCTCCAAGTGTTGTGGGTTTCTAATACCATGACAAGACTGGACCCCATTTGTAAGTCAGGGTACAATTAGAGTTAATGAAATTAGTATTGTTTCTGTCTGTGATATTAATTAAGAGTACTCTTCTTAGCACCCACAATGGAATTGCATCTTTCTGTAATTTATGAGGTTATATGTGCTGGTAACCTATTTAGGTATGATTGTAAATTATTTGTAATAGACAAGTTGCTCCTACTACTATTGGAACTGTCTGGGTATCTTTTCTCCACATTGCTCTCATTTTTGCTCACAAATTCTGCTATTTTATAACTTTCTGATTCTCTGTATATAAGACGCTGTAATCACTGGGTGTAGCAATTTCAATGATCAACACTATTTTTGTCTTTTTTTATGGAATGCTATAACTGGTTTTCATGCATCCATTTTTTGAATAGTTGGTAATGGGTAATTTCATGTGATACAAATGTCATCATTCCCCACAATGCTTTGTGGTTCATGTTTCCAATGCTTCTCAGCTACTTTTACATTGTACTGCATATACAGTCCCCAATGCAGCAATCTTGCCACATTATTGTGACTTTCTGTATACAGACTCTTTTCCATTGGTCTATCACACCCAGGAACAATATGTCAAACTGTTTTGAGTTATGTTTTACAGAACCTGCATTTCCTGTTTCTCAAATGTTTTCAATGGACTTTGTAAACCAACATGTACATTGCCCACTATTCTTGGTTACTATTTATTAGCCTTTCATTTCTTGGTTTGAATTCACCTCTCCCTAACTATTCCTGCCAAATCTTGGTCAACATGTGTTTGCTCCAGGAAATCTTTCTAGTTAATGCTGTATTTGTGGATTTTCCATTCTTTTCCTTCTCAGCTGATTCTGTATCTTCTATTCCTTATTTTTTTTTTTTTTGGCACATTCAGTTGCTGTTTGATTTTTGTCTACTTTTGGTTTGATTTCCATTCTCACTTTATTCTGAAATACTTCTACTAAGTTAAGCAAATATGTCATCTTAGACTTCTCCTCATGTTTTAAAATGTTTACTATGTTTGGATCTGATGAAATCAGCAGATACGTATGCAGTCCCACTTTTGCATATCTGCACATGTACTCAATTTCGAGGAGGCCCATACCTCCTTCAGAGTGAGGAATTTAAAGTCTTGGTATACACCAATTTTTATATATCATTTGATAAACGTGAAACATTTTTTTTTGTTTTCATGTCCAGTTTATCCAATACTTATTGTGGCTAATCAATCGCCCCAAAGCTGTAAGTTAGAACAGGAAGAGCAAATTGAATTATAGCTTAAATGGTATTCCTAGATGTCAAAGTAGTTTTCAGCATTGTTTTTGTCTTCTGGTGTATTCCTTACTTTATTCTCATTTTTTTCATGTTTTATTGTTGATGCTTAATCTATGCCCAAATATTAATATACTCCCGCTTGCTCAAGTTCCTTTATATTGCATTCCTATTCCAGGCTGATATCTTCTTTGTGCTACATCCTTCCTTTTTTAAAGATGCTTTTTTATATTTATCAGGACTAAGTGTCATTCTAAACTGATTTGAAAAAGTTTTAACCATTTGTAGTTGTGCTTTCAAATCCTCATCTGATGAAGTATAGAATTTTAAGTCATTCACAAAAAGTAGACGAGATGCATTTAAACACGGCTGATTTCTAGGAGTTAAATTATAGCCATAGCCTAATCTGTTAAGTAAACAACTTAATCCCTGAAGGGCAAGACAAAACAACAGTGGTGAGAAATAATCGTTCTGGAATATATTTTTATCTCTGGCACAATAATTTGCCTTTTGTCATGGCTTAACTGCAAAGTGGTTTGCCACTCTTTCTTGGTCACTGCAATGTAATTGATCAGTTTATGGTATGTCTTGTATATTTGTAAGAATTTTATCCATGATTGTAGGAGGCTGCTGAATGCTTTTTGTAATCTGTCCATGCCGTGCTTACAGTCTTCCCCTTTTTACAACTCTCTTATGGCTTTATTTAGCAACAAATTATCCTTTTTTACATATTAGTTTCTTTTATTACCTTTCTGTTTTATTGTCCTAATTTATTTTATTCTAAATTACTATAAAATCTGCCTGCATGAATTCAAGTATATAATTTGTATATTGTCGAAAGACAATTTATTAGTCAATAGTTGTTAGGATAGCTTCATGGTTCCTTCTTAAGAAGTATTGTTTTTTCCTGTTGTTAATCAGATTGGTGTCTGTTCAAATTTTGTCTCAATTTCTCTAGCTGTTACTTCAATCATCTTCATATCCTCTACATTGCTGTACCTTACTGTTTCTTTAAATTCTTCTAATCAGTCAGCATCTTTCATATATATGTTCAACAGGGCCTTCATAAATACTTCTCCAAAATGTACCCACTTATTCTTTTTTGGTGGTGTTTCTACTCATTTTGTTCTGTTTCCCAATTCTCTATAAAACGTTTTTGGGTCATTAATGAATTTCTTTTTTTGTAGTTTTCCTTTATATTTATTTACACATTTTCTAAGTTTTTTTTTACTTTTGCTGATATTTTTAGTTTATTTTTGTAAATAGTGTATGATGCTTCCTTGTCTGTTTTGATATTGTGCATTGCTTTTTAATGTCTATCTTTCTAAGTATTTTGATGAGTTGCTCTCTTTTCTGTATTCCTCTAACAGTTCTACTTCTTGTCTTAATTGTTTATAGTTTTCTCTATTTAATGGTTTCATGGAGGCATTTCTACTTGCTCCCTTCCTTTCTTTTGTTACTATTTGTTTTCTGTGGTAACAGCTTATTCTTTATTAGTTTGGCTGCACAGTAATGTATCCTATTTATTTCTGTTATATCACACGTTTCTATTAATAATCTTGATTACTGTGTTCATTTGTTTTAGCAGTCTTCTAATATTTTGGGTCTTGTTTACTTTCTGTAATTTATTTCTTCCACCTACCTTAATATGTCTATCCCTCTCTATTAAATCAAACAGGTCTTCCCTTACATCATTTCCTTCTGGACAGAGAACATCTTATTTGCTCCCTGTTTCCTGTGAGTATTCCACAGAAAGTTCCAGAACACCTTCCTATGACACATGTCATGATACTATGTTTTGCCATTCGGGAGGTGAGCCTATCTGCACACACTATTTACAGGATCTGCATGCTCCTACACTACCTATTTATTTCTTCTTTCTGTGAGGTTTAAGTATCTTAGACAAAGGTTATGACATGCACAGAAGGCATATGCCTTTTCTATAACATGGTGTGACACTGAGGTAGATGTTTGGTGACAGAGACAAGTTCCCCTGCATCAAACGTGCAGAAGGTTGTTCTCCTGCAAAAAAAAAATGGATGAACAATAGATTGCCTAGTGTTTTGATATTCTCATGCTTTTAGTCACCAGATTCAAAACTAGTGTACTTGTCTTGCTGCATGAATGGTGTTTGAGAAGTGTGTGACCATCAAGATTGCATTACTCTGGACTTTACTGTTTAATCATTAGGTGAAATTTGTAATTTGAACCATGCTAAATACAGCTTCAGGAATTTGTGATCCATGTAGTAATTGTCTTGATAATTATAGCCTGGTGTACAGTGTGTTGGGAAAGTATGGATTTGGCAACGTGTATTCAGTTGTCTGAGTTCATATTAGTGTGGTTCACTAGCATGAATTAGAAATGTACTATTACTGCTAAAGTCCTTTGTGTCATCTACAAACCAATATAATTTTCCACCATTCAAAGTCGCATACAGAGACATTAGAAAGGAGCAGAGCTAACAGTGAACCTTGAATTATTGCACTTGTAACTCTCTTTATTTCAGACTGCACTATGTGGTTTGTTACCTCTGGTGTCCATTTTCTCATTCTTTGTTTAATAAAGGCTATGTAGGTGGTTCAGTGGCATTTCTTATTAATTTCTTATTAACACAATTAATAAAATGTTGAAAGATGCCATGAAAAAAGTAATTCCATGTGTCATATTCCTTGCTGTTTCCAAGCACATAGTAAACAGATAATATAGGTTTCTATTGTAAGTTAAGTTTTACTGGCAATGTAGAAAAACTGTTCAGACATAAACAGGAAATTATTTGGTTCCCTCCAAGAACAAGTAGTAATATTTATAGTCTTTACTGAGTGAGATTTCTTAGAGAAAAATAAATGTAGCCTTACCAAGCAGGTACTTTACCTTGGCGAAATTAAGAAATTAAAATACTGTTCCAAAGTCCTTCAGGTACCTTTATCCCATGATTATGCACTCGTCAGCATATAAAAAAGGCTCTTGCAGAAACTTATTGAATTGTTCTAGCTTTCTTGCATAAGTCTGATGTGTCAAATTCAGACAGGTTCACTTCCTTTCTCAAGAAAATAGGCTTCTCTTCTACACACACTCAGACTATTTCCTTATTCCACATGAAGTCCCTGGGACCCCTCTTATTAGTCCCTCTAGGATTAGAGACAAGCAAATCTAACTCTATAAGTGAGGAGTAGCCTTCAAATGCAGACTGGCAAAGCTGACCCAAATTATCTGTTTCCTGCCTAAAGGCTTTCTATCAGCCTTCTATCGTGCTCCCTCTATTGTATGACTTAGGCACTGTAGTGACCTGTCATAGTGCCCTAGGCACTGTAGTGGCCTGTCATAGTACCCTAGGCACTGTAGTGACCTGTCATAGTGCCATAGGCACTGTAGTGGCCTGTCATAGTACCCTAGGCACTGTAGTGACCTGTCATAGTGCCCTAGGCACTGTAGTGGCCTGTCATAGTACCCTAGGCATTGTAGTAACCTGTCATAACACCCTAGGCACTGTAGTGGCCTGTCATAGTGTTTTGTGCTGGCCTAACAGTCACTACAGTACATGTTACCAGTGGAAAAAAATAATAGGTGACGACATGTGTATGTGAGGTGGTTTGAAACAGTGACTTTAAACATATGTGATTCAAATATTAAAGCTACCAATTCAACATTTGCAAAATTGAATTTAGGTTCACAAATATTTTGAATGTAAATTAAAAATATCCCTCATTAAGCATAGGGTTCTGAATGGAAATATTGAAAGGATCAGAAGCAAGAAGTTATATTTTTTAAACACCTTTGTTAAATTCTGACATTGTAGACATGGTTATACATACGATAACACAAAAGAAAATAAGTCATAGCAAACATTTTTCATTTACATGCATAATATATGTAAAATGCATTTTAATGCAGTTTTCTTTTTAACAATTAGCATTCACTCCATTTTATACATTGCTTAATTCCTCCTTTCTCTTATACTTCACTCTGATTGTTCCTATAACACATAGCATTATTTTTCATTTTCATGTATTATCCATACACAATGCACTTAATTTTTTAGGTATATTTTATTTTTAACAATTATCATTCACTCCAACATTACATACATTGCCTTTCTTTATACCTTACTCCTCCTAAACTTTGTTCTGCATGTATTGTTCCCACAAATTCCATTTATTTCTATGTAGTTTGTTTCTTCCCTTTTCTGAACACTCCAGGTCTTTTATTTCCCTTGCAGTATCCAATACTTCAGTTACAGTTGGATTAGATTTTAAGAGCAAGAAGTAACGTTTTAGCTTGAGAATAAATGAGCAACAGCAGAGAAACATTTGACCATGCCACATTCCATGCATTTATGAAAGTTTCATTGCATGTGGCTTTCCTCAGTAATTGATTTATTTATCTTTATGTTGTGAGGTAAAGATGAGTAAAGTGTTTGTTAAGTTATAGTGACAAAGAGAGCAAGGAAGATGCATGACATCTGTGTGGTAAATAGGATAAAATGCATTTGCCCATTAATCTATGTTATTTCCAAATGAATTATCAGCTTCACAGAGGCAGTGGAACTCTTGGATAGCAATGGACATATTCAGTAAAAGCAATCATGCATGCAGATGTAGCCAGTATTTGTATTTCTTTACAACAGCTAGAACACAGAGATTTGTCATATACTGTTGCTTGTTTCAGCAATGCAACACTGAAGAGATGCTGAATTCAAATACAGTTCGGAAAACTAAGGGTTTATCTCTGTTAATAAGTTGATCATAAAGGATGATTCAGTCATATGACAATACTGAAGCAGCTGCATATATGCGACTTTACACTGTGTTATGTGGAAGGTGTATAAGACCTTTTCAGTATTCCACTGATGTCAGCCAGTTTTGATACCAGATTCTGACTTGAAACCCCAGATGGACTCAACAAACACACACATTGGTCATTGTAACCTTTATTATAACACATAGGGTAATAAATGTCCAGAAACAGCTTCAACAGCTTCTGTATAAACCATGCATAATCATGATACTTAATATTACCTCCTCCTGTTCTGGCCTGTAATTGATCCAGAGTGGTGCAGACCAAGCCCCCTCAGTCAATCTTACCAACAACCAAATAAGTAACCACAATTTTACCTTCCCCAGTTAACAGTTAAGGCGATGTCAACAGACCCAATAAACTTTCATGGTTTTGCAGGGTGTTTTTAATCAACCTATCTATCCATACTGTAGGCCAATAAATCAAGGGGGAACCAAAAAAAGGGGGTGCTAGTCCACTCTATGACGAATGTGGAAAACACCTATGAGGAGGGAAGGAGGGAGGGTGGTTGTCAGTTTCAAGCCAGACCACTGAAGTGACTGAAATGGACATGGGACCACAAATACAACTAGAGGAGGTTCAACACCCCACTTGGTGACTTGGTGGATGAAAAAAAGTTTCATCAAGAAACCAGTCTTGTCGCCCTAGACAAAGTCAATAAACACACATATTTGCCATTGTGAACTTTATTACAACATATACGGTAATAACTGTCCAGAAATGTCTTCTGTATAAACCATGCATGAACATGCCACATAACATCACCTCCTCTTGTTGCCATTCAGCATAGCCCTAACCAATCTGGCCTGTAATTGATCCCAAGGGGTATATAGCAGGCTCCCTTGGTCAACATCACCAGCTACCAAATAAGTTATCACAAATTTGCCTTCTCTATTTAACAACTGGGATGATGTCAACAGTCCCAAAAAGCCTAAATGAGTTTGCAGGCTATTGTTAATCACCCTATCTACCTTAGCTATAGGCTGTTGAATCAAGGGATACCAAATAAATGGGGTGCTGGTCCACTCCACAAACATCCACCAGCATGCTGTGCTTGCTGTTGTCCCTTTTCTTTGGCAAGCTGTTTAAGCAGGTACTTCCATTATCTTAAATATACTATAATCATAAACCATGAAAGAACATTTGATTACTAAAGAACTTAAAGAAAGAAGGAATAACCTGAAAATGTATTTAAAACAGTTTTGAATCAAGGTGGGATATTTAATTATAAATAAGTCCAATCCTATATCATTTGATTGAGATCAGTCCTTGCAATAAAACTCTTTGCCTTGATTAGCCAAGTCTGACTGTTCAGTGATAATGATTCCCACCCATTCTGACTCCCCTGTGGTTAAAAAAATCTTATGGATTGATCCATGGCATCATGGTTGTGATCCTTTTTCTAGTGTAACCTTGGGATAATTGCTGACCACATAATTTCTTGTGGGAAAGTCCTATGAATGGACATCAGGTCTGGCAGTAGTCTAGCTACCTAGCAGAACTTCTTAGGAATATGAGCTATGGCATTCCCACCTAAGTGAATCACCAAACCTCAAGTCATGATCCCAGGATGAAATACTCCTTTAATGATGTCCCACAGGTAAAAATGAGGGCAAGCTGGGGAAACTTTTTTGCCAATGTACCATCTAAATAGCCTGATCCAGGAAAAGACTTAAACCTTTCTCACAGACTGCAGCCCTGACCACTGCTCTAGTAATAAAAATGTCCTATGACCAACAAGGAGTTCCTGCCTGTAAAAGAAAGGACTCAATTAGCAATGGATGTATGAAAGGAAAGCATTAGACGATCATCTGCTTTTCTTCTTAAAAGCTTGCACAGATTGCCCTTGTAGTACCAAATCTGATACCCTTCTAATTCTGAAAGAATCAGAGGAAATTCCTATTGAAAATACCCCTTGGACATGAGGTCATTAACCTGTCTGGGAATTATCAGGAGCCCTGATGGTAGACTGAATATTGGTGTTATGAGCACATCTAGACCTACAAATGTATATGTGCAGTGAACTGGACTAGTTAAATAATCTCTATCCATCATTAAATTAAGATATTGCCCCCCCCCCCACCTGCATTGATCCATTTCTGACTTCTTGAGCTAGAGACTGATTTGGGTCATATAAAACATAATCACCCGGATTTACTAAACTTTCAAGCAGGACTAGCTAAGTCTTGCACAGAAGCGACCATTTAGGAGCAAGATGGCAGCGCGCCATGCATATTAATAAGGCATGCTGTCCGAGCTCCTAGGCTTACACGGAGCGTGTAAGAGTGCAGGGGGCGTGTCTGAGAGCAGAGGTCTCAGAATAAACATGCTCCCGCAATGTAGAACAGTAGAAAGGGGTAAGAAATGAGTGAGACCACTCATAGATGTCCTCATATCCCAGCCAACAGTCCCCCATGTGTACAACAGCAACAGTGCATATAAATAAACTGAAGAAACCATTTTATTTTTGTTTACAAATCCGATTGAAGCTAACCGTAGGTGAGCAGGCGTGCCCATCACTTAGCTACGGTTAAAGCAGCTCAAAAGGCTGAAGAGGATTACAAGTAAGATATATGCAAATGAAGCAGCAGAGCAATAGTGTAGTGGGCAGAGCAGGCATTCCTGGTTGGAGTTCCACTGCAGCACAGTCTATTTTATATGGCAAAGCACGGTATAACCAATATTTTTGTTGGACAACCCACTAAATAACATATATTTATGAACTGGAGTACTGCAGGAAATGCATATGTGAAGTGTCAGTGTCATGATGAATAAGGCAGTAGTAAGCAGGTTTAAGCACAAATAAGCAGTAGTAAGCATATGTAAGCACTAGTAAGGGTATTTAAGTGCATTTGCACAGGGGTAAGCACTGCCTACACCCATTAAGCAATTTAGAAGCTAACTGAATGTAAGAAACTGTAACTGTAAGCAAGCAGTGCTTACCTCCATGCAAAGCCATTGAAACCTGCTTACAATTGCTTTAAAGTGCCTTAATCACTCAGACTCAATGGCCCATGTTCTGCCCAGCAACAAAATAAACAGCCTCTACAAAGCTCAAACCCAGGACCCTGCACATCATAGACAAAGTAATTTACCACTAAGCCGTACCAGATATTCAAAGCTCTGATGTTTTCACAAACATATCATCCAGCCCAGTCATGTAACGGTACAGAGAATGTATACCATCTACATGTATACGTGTGTGCAAATATATTAATATCTAAACAGATACAATACAACTATATATGTATATATATATATATATATATATATATATATATATATATATATATATATATTTAGAAATATATACATATATATAAATATATATGAACATATAAATATGCAAATGCCTACATCGACACATATATGTCTACACCTATATGTCTACATATACACAGCAATGTACATATATGTACGCAGATATATATCTATGTAGGTATATATGAACATTATATTATATATATAGTTATATATATGTAAGCAGATATATATATATATATATATATATATATATATATACATATGGGTATATGTGGCCATACATCTGTAGATAGCAATGGTACACTAACAAAAACAAATATGTCCGCATGCACCATTATTGGGGTGGAGAGGCCCCAAACAATATACGTCTTGTATGAATAGGCATACCCCCCCCACATTCAAACACGTCCGCCCTGCAATAGACGAACAAGTATTGCAGATCCCATAACCAGGACCTGACATGACATGGGCACAAGATGTTAACAGTACTTCATCCCACCTGAATGATGTCAGGCTGGTATTGGTAACATATCATGCAGTACAGTCTGGCTCCCATAGGAAATGTAAAATGTGGAAGCTATCAATATCCCTATGATACATATACACAGACACATATATGCAGATACAGATGTACATATAGATATTTATATATATACATATATATAGATATACATGTAACTACACATTCACATATACACAGACGCATATATGCAGATACAGATGTACATATACATATTTATATATATATATATATATATATATATATATATATATATATATGTGTACATATATATAATATATATATATATATATATATATATATATATATATATATATATGTGCGGTTCCACTTCATATCATCGAATTACCTTTTAATTGAATTGCAAATCATCAAGACCAAATCGTCGAACACTCATTTCATCGAAAACTCATTTCATCGAATCTCAAATCATTGAAAAATATGAAGCAACTACAAATGACATTCCACAATGTTTTTACTAAGTTTATGCAGGGGGGCAAGCCCCCCTGCACCCCCCACACACCCCGTAATTAAATATACTAACTACAAGGTCACACTACAGTGGGGGAAAAGATAATTTCCTAACCCCTGCATAAACGTAGTATAAAGTGTCTGGGATGTTATTTGTAGATTTGATGAAATGAGTTTTCGACGATTTGGTCTTGATGATTTGCAATTCGATTAAATGGTAATTCGATGATATGAAGTGGAACCATATGTACATATATATAGATCTACATGTGACTACACATACACACGCATAGATATGTACAGTAAGATACATATGTAGAAGGTGCACAAAATATGGAACAGCCACTATGCCTACAGTTCACACCTGAACAACTGAATACTGTATGGGCCACCCATACAAATGACAATCGTTGCCTGCAACATATACCCTCAGAGAAGTCATAGGAAAAAAACACCACACAGGTTTGTAGAAATGGAAACCCTGTATTTTTGTACTATTACAGTTGTATATGCCATGTCATATAGCTGTTCAGACACTGACATCCATATAAACAGAGTAATGCAACTATGAAACAGTTATACTAATACAGTAGTCTGGAAAGGCTCACAACTGTAGCTGTCCAGGCCAAGCCCTTCAAATTGTAAAATAGTAAAGACAGACTGGGCCACACATGTTGTAGGGAGTAGAGTGTGAGTCATATTTAGAAGGTAGTGTAGCCATCCAACAATGATGCTGTATAGCTGTTAGTAACACTGGTTGGTTGTGGTCTCTAAAATGTTATCCATGTGTGTTGTAGGTGTGCATGTGTCAGTACGAGGATGGTCTGTAGTCATATTGCACAAAGGGGTATGTCACTGTGCTGACACCATGACTTGACATATCTGGGGTACAGTCAAACACATTTCACAGGTTAATATACTAGTTATCACCTGCACCACATGGACAGGTGGCCCGCTGAGGCATGTATAGCCTGTAACCTGATGTAGACCCATCCACATACATGCACATTGTCGATTGCCAACACTGGGACTAGACGCCTACCTAGCTATGTTGTGATACTGACATGTGGGGCTTACATTGCAAACACTGCATGACCCTTTACACTGAAGTCACAACACTTAACCATTACACCATGACCACTGTGGAGACAGCTGTTGATTTACCAATATAGCTGCAATACACATATTGGGTAGTATTGTACAATTGCCTTTAGTTCCTAATTTGTGTAGTCCTTGTTATTAATATGACTGTTGCATCACATATGTTGTTTTATCCTTATGTGCACATAACAGATACATACAGTGAGATGCATGTGAGAAAGTATACACAACCATGACGTGTACGCATGACAGGAATATGGTTGTATACATATCATAGGTGTATATATGTCTACAGGAGTATACACAAGTATACTCATACATATGTCTGTATACACATCTGTATAGTTCTACATATATATGGCCATGTGTACATCTCTTCGTATGTACATATGTATATATATATATATATATATATATATATATATATATATATATATGTATATATACAAATGTGGGTATATATAGGTATATGTGTATGTACATATAGATATATGTGTATATAGCTATATATATGCACATCCTATGTGTACAAATATGCCTAGTTATGCTGATATATATATATATATATATATATATATATATATATATATATATATGTATATATATAAAACTATATGTGCATACATTTCTATTCTGATATACCTACTACTGACAATATATCTGTAGATAGCTATATATATATATATATATATATATATATATATATATATATATATATGTGCATATGTATTACTATCTGTACATGTGTAGACATATATTGCTCTGTATATATATCTGGGTGTGTATATGTATATCTATGCACATATACATACCCATCTATATATGTCGATATGTATATGTGCAATTATATATATATATATATATATATATATATATATATATATATATATATATATATATATATATAAAATTATATTTTCACCATATGTCCTGGACATGGAGTGTAGCCCTACCCCGGCCTCTATAGTGCCAAATTTGTAGTGCAAGTGGATGTCAGGTATATATAGCAGGTATAGTAGTGGATTATTGCTACTGTAATTGGGATTGTCTTCACAGACATGGTGTGTGTGGGAGGCCACTCCTGCTTTTCACATGTGTACCATTGGCTACTGACAGACATCTTAAGGACATCAGAGTAAAGAACCACTGCTAGCAAGTAATGCCCCCATGGACTACAGCAGAGATATTGGCCAATTTATGTGGACATTCTGACACACTCTGTACAGTCCAGAGGTATACACAGAACCCCTTAGTCAAAACATGGTTACCATGTCTGACAATATGGATGTTGACAGCCATGTAGATGGGTATAGCGCATAATGACTGGTATACATTTGCCACCATAGGTTATGCATTCACACACCCCTGTCTGGCCTGAAACATAATAATCACTTGTACAGGGGTGCCATGGCCACATACTACCCACTAGATACTGACATACATCTGGACTGCATCCCACTGATCTGTCTGACATACATGACTGTTAAGGGAGGCCTGGCAGCAATATATCTGACAAGTATCTGCATATGACATCTCACTGGGTAAGTACACTTAGCTGCTAGGAATGTAACAATGCACTGTGTCACATATGGTAAGCTAGCATAATATTACAGTATATGGACTATCTGTTTGACACAATCCTCATATGTGCCACTCACAGACTAACCCTGCATATACTGGGCTGCTACACAGTTTGGTCTGATGGCTGTCTGTGGTATGGAACATGTGTGTGTATGGCCTACAAACATGTAAGCCACTATGGTAACATACGGTGGAGCAGCATGTAACATCAGATAGGATGGGACCTAAAACACTGACATCTACCACAATCTGCACACAGGTTAAAGTACATATTAACAATACACACACTGTTGACATTCACCATAAGTACACAGACCTCAGTCCTGTACAAACATCCAATGATTGTCCAGGTTATGTCATCAAATATAACCCATACTGTACATAACATGTGTAGCAGTCTGATAGCTCACTGGCTTGTTATCAGATATGATGACACTAATTATGGTGTACAGCACATATGCACCTCTTAATGCACAACATATGTACAAAGATTGACAGAGTTGTGGCTTGGCTGGAAGCACATACACAGGCCCAATATTGACATGTTGCTGTGATAACCTCATACATTTACTGTTGTAACAGGGTATGTTGCAACATATGTTCTATGAGGGATATGAAGTCAGTAACTGTCACGCCATTCACCATCTACAGACGGCAATCCCCACACTACCTTCTGCAGTTCACAGATAGATGCCCTGTGGGTAACACATGACACCAAAGGTATAGCACACTGCCCAGTCTGCAGATGACCCTACAGATGGGGATGCCTCATAAACATAAAACTGACATGGCAGGTATTGAAATATGTATGACAGCCATATCCACACACACACTGTTAAACCAACATTACTCCAAATGCAGTATAGCAGCACTTACAGTCTGTAGTCAGGTCAGGCATATCCCCCTCATGTGTGTTGCCCTGTTTCCACAGTGTATGTTGTTAGAGGTAAATACCCAATCCATCTGAGATTTGTGTGCCAAACAACAGATCTAGATCCTGTTCACAGTGAATGAAAAGGGCCAACACCAACATGATGTTCCTAGATATTGGGGTGTGTTTCCATGCAATTGGGTATGGGAAAGTTACCACAGCTGTTCTACATGCAATCAGCTAGGGGAGGGCTGTAATTCGTGCAGAGGCCATCAGCTGATCATGAGCATCACTTACAATACACATGCTGCTGCCTAAGCAAAGTAGGTGTAGTTCTCCACATCAACCAGAGAGGGAGTGAGAGAGGCAGACAGAGGCAAAGACAAGTCAGGGAGGAGTGGGAGAGTAAAACTTAAGCATGTTTGTGTCACACACCTTCCAGCACAGGGTATCAAACACCTGATGACTGTGTAGTGCTATCACAGCTCTATGCAGTTATTGGATGCGCCACATAGGTTACTTGTTGTGGAGCCCTCAGAACATATATTTGATAGTGAGTGACATCTGCAACAGGGATAGGATAGCTATGCGGTAGGTGACATACACATGCCTGTCCACATGAACAGGTGCCAGCGTCAACACAGCCACACTCTCACAGGGATGCACACATATTGACACACTTGGCAGGGCCAGGATTACAGTTCATCGGTAGTGGGATTGCCACAACACATTACTGTGCAGGTATCACATGCACCACACAGGTCATACAGAGGTCGTATGGGCAAAGGGTATGGGGAAGTGTCTGACATCAGACAGCATGCATCAGTATGCCAATGAGGGTTGTAGTGAGTGTGGATGTGATCATACACATTATACAACACACACACAAACACACAGGGTGCCAGTACTGACATGCATGGGTGCATTTCAACACGGGTGTGTGGTGGTCGACTGTGCTAAACGGCTATACAAGGCTAGGTGATGGGTATACCTTGTCATCAGGCTAGGTGACAATGGTCTGCATGATGGCTCTGGGCTGTAGTTTATGCATTTGCCCACACAGGTGGGTATTGTATCCCCCAGCCAGTGATCTGGGTGACTATTGCGTGTGGCCAATGCTGTGCATTGCTTACCATGTATGTGTTCCTTAGTCGATGACATGGAATGTGTCTGGGATGTGCACACCTTCCACATGCATGCACAGTGACATGTGGAGCTGTACCTGAGGTGTCTGGCCCAAGTTGTGAACACAGATTATCATCAGATGTGCCAGTCTTGCCCACCTGTGGTGGGAACTGGTAATGGGCAGCAGGTTTACCCTGCACCTACATTGGTAGCATGCTAACAGCATTCCCTGGTGTCAGTGGTATCTGTCCATACAGGGCATGTTGTCAGGCATGGTATGTCCTTTGTGGGTCACATGTGATGGCACCACAGGTGTTGCAGTTGTCCATTGGGGAACATGGGGAAGGTGCACTGTCTGCATGTACATGCATACTGGACAGATGGACAGAGTGCCATGCCCTCTGTAGCCCACTGCAATCACTCCATAGTTACTATCAGCGGCCAATATGCAGTGTTCTACCCAGATATCAGCTGTTGTCTAGGCATGTGAGTGTGTATGAGACATGGGTTGAAAGTGTGCTCTGGGTAATACTGGGGTTGCTAACTGTGATTGACTGGCCTTGATGTCACATGTATGGGTATGGCTTTGCACCCCAGCCTCCCAGCTATTTAACATATGTTATCCCTGTACCGTGGACATTGTGATATATACTAGGGCCACCATTTAAGAAATATGCGAAACCCACTCCACATTGGGCATAGGTGTCACACACTCACATCCACATAGGATACGAGTTACAAGCACACACAGACATATGCACACCTATCATATCTGGGAGTAGAACCCCTACCTAATTAGTTTATTACACTACAGCACTATGCAATTATAGTACACACCATGGAGATTACTGGAATACTCCTTCTCCAAAGGTGTATTTCACAATGAATGACATCAGCAGGATTGCCAAAGTAGGACAGTTGACATGTACTGAGTGTGACTAGCCTAAAATGCATTGCTTCCTAAACAGACAGTGACACACACACACACTCAATATATCCACACCTGACATGTGTGGGTATAGAACCCCTACCAGGGGGGTCTATATCACACTACAGCATGGAGCTGTTATAGGACACACCATGGGGATTACTAGAGAGCTCCCTCCCCAAAGGTATATTTCACAATGAAAGACATCAGCAGAATTGCCAAAGTAGGGCATTTGAAATATATTGTGTGTGACTAACCTAAAATGCATTGGTCTCCTGCACAGACAGTGACACACACACACACACACACACACACACACACACACACACACACACACACACACACACACACACAATGGACATGTGTGGGTATAGAACCCCTAACAGAGGTTGATATCACACTGCAGCATGGAGCTGTTATAGGACACACCACAGGGATTACCGGAGAGCTCCTTCCCCAAAGGTGTATTTCACAATGAATGATATCAGCAGGATTGCCAAAGTATGGTATTTGAAATGTACTTAATGTGACTAGCCTATAATGCATTGCTCCATAAACAGACATTGAAACACACACAAAACATCCAGAACTGCCATGGGTGGGGATGGAACCCTACCAGAGTTATAAATCACACTGCACAGTTATGGCACGTGCTGTGGAGATTACTAGGTACAACCTTCCCAGAGGTGTATTTCTAGGTGGATGCCATCAGCAGCCTTGCCAAAGTTGAGCATATGAATTGTAGAGAGTGTGATTACCCTAAAAAACATTGCCCTCTACACAAACAGACACACACACAAACATAGTTGCCAAGTCTGGGATTACAACACCTACCTACTTACTTTATCACACTACAGTTACAGGACGTGCTACTGAAATTACTGGTTGACAGCCTTCCCAGAGATGGATTTCTAGGTGGATGACATCAGCAGCCTTGCCAAAGTTGAGCATTTGAATTGTAGGGAGTGTGAGTACCCTAAAAAGCATTGCTCTCTACACAGACACAGTCAGACAGATGCACACAAACACTTGCCATGTCTGGGATTAGAACACCTATCTAACTACTTTATCAAACTGCAGTAGTACACAGTTACAGAACGCGTTACAGATATTACTGGGCTACAATTTTCCTTGAGATGTATTTCTAGGTGGATGACATCAGCAGCCTTGCCAAAGTTGAGCATTTGATTTGTTGGGAGTGCGACTACCCTAAAAAGCCTTGCTCTTTACACAGTCAGGCATGCACACAAACACACAGATGACAACTCTGAAATTAGAGCTCCTACCTAACTAGTTTATCACACTACAGCAGTACACAGTTATGGGACGTGCCACAGAGATGACTGGGCTACAGCTGTCCCAAAGGAGTATTTCACTGTGGATGACCTCAGCAGGCTTGTCATCGTAGGGCTATGGGGAGGGCAGTGTGTGTGCATGAGCCATAACCCATTCATCTGCAGTTTGACACACCACATGCAGGCACACACAGGGTTATATTTCACAGATACATGTATACAGCTGCTAGATGACTACTTCCTTGTGCAGTCATGTTGCACAGCTGGCACGTGCATGACATAGTCTGTAATGCTGACAGATATGGGTGGCTAATATCTGCAGTGAGTGACATCTGAACCTCATGTGTTTGGAGCCCTTTGGCTATGTGTTGGGTGGGACAAGCCTGGATGGCTTCCTGTCACAGTCACCCTCTTTCACACATCTATGTACATCTACCTTTCACTTATTATAGTGTGCTGTCCTTACATATATGTCTGTATTCCTATCCACTGTGTGTGCAAGGCATGAGTGGTGCATACTAACGAGTGTCTGCACTAACAACTGGGACTGCTATGTCTGGTCCACTGGTGTTTGCAGACATGGCCTTCATGTGTTTAAGTGTGTGAGCATGCCCAGTATGACCTTTCATCTTGTTGTTGACTGACATTGCCTTCATTTCTCTAAGAGTGTGAGCATGTCCAGTATGGCTGTCAGTATTGAATGTGTGGATCAAGTCCAGTTAGTTAGTACTGCAGTGCTGACCTTTGTTATGTACACCGACAGGTAGCATGCTGTCTCTGCAGGGTATCCGTCGATCATTTGGCATTGACTGTTACTATATTTCTGCATAGCGGGGGGGGGGGGGAGCACACCTGACTATTTCTACATTTCTACACAGGATTGGGGGGCACACCTGACTGTTACTAAATGTCTACATAGGATGGGGGGTACACCTGACACTTGTACACATTTGCTAGGATTGTACTGGTATGTTGGGTACTCCATTTCATTCTGTAGGCTTACCTATCATGCTGATTACAGGCATACCAGTGTACTACAGATCTTAGCTTTTAATTGCCTACGCATTAGTTTCTGACTTCCTACCCTTCAGAACTGACATCCCACTGCCTGACTTGTTGTAGTCTGTCTTTGTAGGCCTGGGGGGAGTTTATCCATAGGCCTCATTCAGAGGCCATAGCACAGCCTTTATTTGTGTTTGTCTACTCCTGTCCTGCTGGCTGTGACTGTTTTTGGGTATGTGAACCCCCCTACCTGGCATGTGTGAGTCACTTACCTTGTGGGTGTCCCAGTATTGAGGGTTGTGCTGCAGGGCTGCCTATGTCCGATGCACATAGTATACTCCCTACACATGGTTAAGCACAGGTAGTGTAATATTTGACATCCCTTTTACTGTATGTGAGAGTCAGAGAGCGCTGTTATTCCCTGGGTCCCTCCTGTGCCAGTGTATGTGTTATGTGTTGCCTCTTTGCCAAGGCCAGGGCATACTGGGCATGCCTCCTTCTGCCTACTGGGGCAGGCTCAGGTTGTTCCTCCTCTGAGTCCCTCTGTGCTTGTGCAGGCCTTGGCAGTGGTGGGGGGCTGTGTGGCCCTGCCCCGTTCTGTTCCTGCTGCAGCTATTTCCGCAGGAACATATTGTGCAGCATGACACATACCAGGACTATTTGGGTACACGTTGCTGGTGAGTACTGCAAGGCTCCACCGGATGTGTCCAGGCATTGGAACTGTGACTTGAGCATCCCAAACACATTCTCTACTATAATTCTGGTCTGTGCGTGTGCCTCATTATGGAGTTCTTGTTTGGGTGTGTGTGCATTTCTGATGGGTGGCATCAGCCAAGGCTCCAGTGAGTATTCAGCATCCCCCACTAGGTGACCGTCAGGGATGTCCCCATTGGCAAATCTCTGGTACAGCTGCATCAGATGCCAGATGTGGGAATCATGATAGCTTTCAGGGCTGCCAACACACACATTCATTATTATGCCCTGGCCATCACACACAATCTGGCAGTTGATGGAGGGGAAGCCCTTGCGGTTGATGTAGACCCTAACCCGCTCACCAGGTGGTGCTTTGATGCATAAGTGCATTCAGTCTATAGCATACACTACCTCAGGGTATTCTGCTATTTTGTGGAACAGTTGCATATTGCTGGCCAACGCCTCACGTGTGTTGGGGAAATATACGTGCTCACCGATATGTGCTGACATGGCATCCAGGAACTGGTGGAGTACCCGGGATGCTGATGCCTGTAAAATCCCCATCATATCCCCAGCTGGCCTTTGGAAGTACCTCTAGTTAGTATTCATAGGCCTACACATACCTTGGTATCCAGTGGGATGGGTTCCTCTCTGTTATTTCTGTGTGTGAGGCGTGGTCGGCACAGCTCAACAATTTGCTGTAGAAGGTCCCTGTCCACCCTATAATGCTCCAATATTTCCAGCTCATGTAGCCCCTGGTAGGTTACCCTGGATCTGTACACTCTTCTCCATCTCCTCAATGTGGGTTGGTTGGCAGCATTCACATCCTCACTACCCTCAGCCTCTTCCACAAGTTATTGTATGATAGCTATTGCAGTCCCGATCATTTTGCCGTTGTGAGTGTTAAAAGTTCCCCGCTTGTTTACATCGGTGGTGTAGAGTATGGGAAAAAACAGAGGGGAAGGTGTTTGCATAGTTTATAGTAGTGTTCTGGGCTGGGCTGGTCTGCTGCATGTGTAATTGGCTGATTCTGATACATTTCACCTGCCAGCTTAGATAGTTCTCCTTGATTACATTCCTACTGCTGTTTTCCCTTCCCACTGCCTTCCTGTTTAAGCTCAGGTGTGCGCCACTCAAACACAGTGCTCAAATGTGCACACTGCTGCTATTTCCTGGTTTAACTTATTTTTTCTTCCTGTAAAACCTGGTGCCCAGCATGCATACCCACTTAGGCTTTGTAAAGAGTGCTAGGCAGGTTTAGACACACACCCTAGCTTAGTTGTGCTAAGCTAGGAGCAAACCTGAGCCATAGAACTCCAGTCCGCTTACAGTATCCCTGACACACAGCCATGATGTCACCTAACTCCTAGGCTTGCACCAAGCTATTCCTACTCTTACACTGTTGGGACCTGACTAGCATGTTGGGGAAAACTGGGATTCACTATCCTTCCCCTCCTTTGCATAGGATTCCTTGCTAATGCATAGTTACATGTCGCACGCCATGTTGTCTTCTGCCTTCCATTGACTTGCATGGCAGAATTCTGATTTTAGTTAGAATGGTTACTTTAGGCTCATTTTGTTATCCCCCCCCCCCCCGATCCCATTTGCACTCCACTGCCCTACGCTTAAAAAGCCGAGATCGGCTAAAAATAAATAAAAGTTGATTTTTGTATTTTTTTTATGTTTGCAATGCCAATGGCCTTATACTTGGCCATTGGCATGCTTACTACATGATACACAGCCTTTATTTGTGGCTGTCACAGCTCTGTTTTGGATTTTGAAGAAATGTATTCAGTTACTAACTGAGTACATTTCCGCAGATAGCACTAGTCCTGAACGGACGGTTGCAAGCTTCCTGGATTGCAAAATCACCTCATTTGCATAGATTTCTTCTGCAAATGGGGTGATTTGCATACAAGGGCTTTATCCCTGCAGGATTAGTGCAGGAGCGCTCATGCACACACTCTGCAAGCTGTTCCTGGATCGCACAGCAGACATATTGCCTGCTTGAGCTCCTGCACCAATCTTGCACATCGTGCAAGCTTTCGAGAATCTGATGGAATGTCTTCACAAAACAGTTGATAAAGTACTTCATGGATTCTAAATGCTTCCATGTATATCCGTGTGAATAGCAATGCCCAAACAGTACTTACTGAGTGCACACTCATTATTGGGATACCTAACAAGTTCCCATTTATTGTTGTTTGGGGTCCACCCTGGAGAATTTGCTGTCGATCCAGTCTTTTATAATCCTGTCCACTAGCCAATGGCAAGTAAAATCTAGGAAACCCGCAATTTTCTGCAAACAAGCTATTGCCACCAAGGGTTCTCTCAGGGTGTTGCCAGCTTTCCCAGAGAGCTCCTGTGTAAAAGGTACCACATTAATATGGTTACAGAACATTTTCTATCTTTGGGGTTAAGGCTAAGTAAAAATTCTTGAAAGAGTAAACAACTGAAAAATACTGTCTGCTGATGGTGGCTGTCATGATCTGGCAAATAACTACTCTAAATGCTAATCTTGCCTAGTCAGCCACACCTCTTGTGGTATCAGGGTGGGGTCTTGACATGCTTCAGGTGCCAGTATTGGAATCTGGGAAACTGCAGATGGAATAAGCAATCAGCAACAGCATTATGTTTGCCAGGAATGCACTTAGCTGAAAATGACAGATTAATCTGGTGGTTCAGCAATGCTAGTTATCTCAGGACTGATTGTACCCAATGAGACTGGGAGGACCTCTTCTGCAATGCTGCCAGAACTGAGTGGTTATCTGAAAAAAAATTACCCTAGCATTTCAAAATTAATCCTTCCAGACTAATGTGGTCAACCAAATGGGAAATATTTCTACAAAGGTGATGCCTAGTTTCCCGGATTTCTTCTAACAGGAAAGCCATTTTACTGAGAACCACTGGCTCTAAATAAATACCACCATCACTCTGTCTACTGCTGCATCCATGTACAAATGCATGACATCTGAGGTTGCCCAGTCTGACTGCCAGAAGGACATGCTGTTAATCTCTGCTGAGAAAATCTTCCATTGCCTAAGGTCATTTTTAACCCTGTTTGTGACCCTGATTCAATGGTGATTTTGCTTTGCCACCTCCAGTAGGTTAGAAAGGGTTCCTAGGAATGTCCAGTCTGGAGAGATTGCTTTTCAGGTAAAATTAAGAATCACATGGAGATCAATAATTCTGCAAATCTTAGATTTCTTGATGGATAAGAATTTCTCGATCAGATATTTCTGATAACAGAGCCTATCATCTGGTAAAGTAAAAGCTGAAGAAACCATGTGCACCTTGATGCTTAAAAATGTGAACTTCTTGGACAAGCCCTCCATCTTATCCCTAGCTAAAGGCACCCTAACCTCTGACATAGAGAAATAAAATTAGCCATCCCTTCAGTGGCCCCCTTTACTCCTTCTCCAGTTATCTACTTGTCATCTAGGTAGTGCACTGCCCTTTGCTTTGGGGGGGCTGTTCTGCCAACACCAATGTAGTAGAGAACTGAATAACCTGAATGAGGCACTTGAAGTAAAACACCCCATTGCCATAGCCTTATCAAAGTAATAGTAATAATTTCCTTGGAAAAGAAAACCTAATAATGTCAGTTCTGTTCCTGAAAAGGAGTTAGGCAGAAGGCTGATTGAATGACTTGCATGACTAAACATGGCTTGGTGAATTCCCTGATCAGTGAAGAGACTTCATCCAGTGAAGTGTAATACTCTTGAGATTATTCACTGTCTATGAAATCCTTAATAGATGACCCGGCTGGAAAGATTATGTATCACTCTGAATTCACCTGGCTTCTTTTAAAGCACCAGACAAATGGGTAACACTCTGAATGCTTCAACCTCTCTGATGCTAATTCTTTGTCAATTAGTTTCTGTACATTTTTCTGCCTTCCCTTCACAGACTGTGGGTTTGTATGGTCTTTATTACCAAGAGGGGTGACCGATCCTATCTAAAAACTGCTGGAAATTCCCTGCATCAGAACTGAAACAATAAGCTTGTTCTGCTAGTCTATGAGTCCCTTCTTGAGAGTTTCAGTCTTCTCGGAGACGTGTGGTGTTACCGCCTGTGTTGGTTATGAAAGCAGCCAACACCCATCTTAACATAAAAAAAAAAAAAAAAAACTGGTATTAAACTCCTGCATGCATGGTTGCCTGTTGGTGGTTCCTGACACAGCCAGGATGGGCAGTTGTCCAAGTTTATTCCTCAATTTTGATGCAGGGTAATTCATGGTGCAATGTGAACACATGGTAAATTTGCATGAAGGACATGTGCATTTCTCAATATTAAATGCTTAGCAATACTTAGCTCTGGGTACCAATTAAACTGGAGTAGAGGAATTTGACAAAGCTGGTTTGTCCAACATGGACTTCAGCAAGGTGTCAGAATGTCATTCCTTCCATCTCAATAATTTATCTATTGCTCATAATTTTCTGAAACACTGGTCATAATCCAGCCAAACTGCCTGTGTATGATGGGCTTCCCTGATTCTTAGAAAGTAAGCCAATAGGGCTAGGGACTGGAATGGATCTTTTTCAATTAAAATTGCAATGAAGACTAAATCCAGCATCCCAATTGTCCCAAGATTTAGCTACTACTTTGCCCAAAGATTTCTTCCTGAAGGCAGCCAGTGCTGCTGTAATATCTTTAGCCCCAGGTTTCTCCTTGCCTAGGAGGCATTGAATGCCTCTCTTATCTACTAAGTTGCAAACATTTATGCACTTGCCCTTAATGACCTTCTCCCCAATTGAGTTGGGAACATGAGACAATATATTTGAACTTGGGAAAATTGAGATACTTTGATGAGACATAGTGGTTGACATAGGAGCAAGAAATCATGTAATTCCTATCTTCTCAATATCATTACCATTTTGACCCTGTGGTGTCACAACTTTTGCCCTTGTCAGATTAATACTGCCACCCCCTTTCCTCTTGTTCTGTCTACCTGGAGCTGCTGAGAACACATAGTTTAAACTCCTTAGCTGTGACTTATCTGGCCCCAAAATCATTTTTCTAAAACCAAGTTGAATAGCCTGAATGCACATTCCTCAGGCAAGTCATTTAAGAATTGTTCAAAAGTTTTCTTCTGAAGGATGCCTATTGATGGTGCACCCTTCCCAGGTCTATAGTACAATGTAGACAGGGCTGTTCACTGAACACCCTTACATTGAAACATATCCACCGAAATATCAAAAGTTCGAACGGCCACAAAAGCGATTTTTTTCCCAGTTAAAAAATCACTGGGCCAACAATAAACAAAACAAACCATCAGACACAATGAAGTGAGGGGCTGTGCCCCCCACACCCCCCTACTTAAATATACCAACTCTGAGATCGCACTACAGAGGAGGAAAGGGCAAATTCTCGACAATGGCCAAGTGATTTTTTTTCCCATGGGAAAAATTTGTTTATGTAGCCGTTTAGAGTTTTGTTTTGTTTTTTTTTGGTGGATATATGTCGATGAAAGGGGATTTGATGCACAGCCCTTTTAAAAAGGTAATATGGAGCCCCCTTCCCCCACTATGTTGAAGACCTCATTTTCTTCTTATTCTGGTTCAGAAATTTGAGCCAGAACAGCTGGTCATTGAATGGCTAGAGAATGGTTGCTATCTTCTCTCCTGGATATCCATTGAGATTTCTTAGCCTGCCCTTTGGAACTAGGAACATTTCCTCATACCCACTGATCTAGGTTCAACTTGACTGGCTACAATCTCTGAAAACAGCTCTTTCACCTAGGCTGTCAGTCTTTCCCACTTGGATACGTGTCTTCATTACTGAAGACCCTAGAAGAAACAAAATACAATTGTTGACGTGGAATAGATTTGAAGATTAGTTAACCCACCTGTTTAGACCTAAGCCAACCCTGCAAAACTTAACTGTATGAATTCACTATCCCTTAGGTAATAAAGATGCTCCTTCTAATCCAGCCTGAGGTAAAACACATTACCATGGAATCTAACTGTAAATGGAATGACATTGTTTAACTCTTATGCAACCTTTTATCTGGTATTCTCAAGTAGGAATGTAAATAACAACATAGCAGTCCTACATGCATGTATGTATAATCTTGAACAATGTAGGTTGTGTAAAAAAATAAAAAAATAGTAAATAAATAAAAAACAAAAACCTTTATACACTCTTAAATTACCAAGGATTCGATGAATGGTATTATTAATTATCTTTGTCCCAGTATGTCCAAAAAAAAAATAAGGGTCAACCTGATTCCATTAAGGGGGCTAGCAAACTATGATAAAATAAGTGAAAATAAACTACCTTTTTAAAATTAATGTAATATAGGACTTGCTTCTCACTAAATAAACTATTGTCTGGCTTCTAGTGTGACCCTAATTCTCACTGTATTTATATAAGTCACTAACTAAAAACTAAAAAAGTAAAAGCTAACAAAAAAAAAACACCCTTACTAAGATTCAAGCCATAATTGCAAGCAATGTGCCTTCTTGATGATTAACCTGGCAAGCTACCTCCCAGCTGAGGAGAAAAGGTAACAAGTAAAAACAACATTCTCAACTGAGCTGACAGAAAGATCCTGTTAGGCTAGCTTTCTCTCAAATGTGGCTCAATATCGCTGAACCCTTTTCTTCAAAAGAGTTGAGTAATTAAGCAAATACAACACTAGACCATCTGGAATTATCTAAAAGACATTCCTGCCAACACAGATCAAATGAAATCTTTAAACATGGATATTTCCCCTGTATTCACAACAGCTATCACCACCTCCTTGAACCTGCCCAGAGACAATATACTGCAATAATACTCACAATCAGCAGTAGTTCATCTGGTGTACAAAACAAACTAATAACTTTAATAGCACCATAAATGACCACTCTAGGAGTTGGTTATCCAACTTTATTAGAATAAATTAGATTAAACATTTTCATCTCAAAATTGAGGCTTCCTTAAAATCTAACACACAGTATGAAAACAATTATGTAAACATTCAAAACAGTGGTTACGTGACAAAATAAACCAATAACATCAAATATCACATAAGAAAATACAAGCAGAAAAATGCTGTCTTAACCATAATCACAACCAGCAGCAACCTCTTCAAAACATGTCAAACTTGAAAAAGCATGTAGCTTTAAAATACTGCTGTAATACATTCATTGAGTCCCAGTGGAATGCCTACATTAAATGTAATCTGCCAAATTAATTCCTAAATCCTAACTTTTCTTCCCAGTAGTAATTCATGTGTGCATCATCAATTCTATCTAAAACAAAAATTAAACACTTCTTAAAGATTTTACACCTTGACTAAATGTTTATATATGAAAATGTTGTCATTCCTTTTCCAAATACTATATATGCGTGTGTGTGTGTGTGTGTGTGTGTGTGTGTGTGTGTGTGTGTGTGTGTGCTCCTAAACCATCTCCTTAAGATTTTATCTTCAACTTGTTCTACTATATACCTCTGGGCAATTATAAAAGATGGCATAATTTACCCTCTCAGATATGCAGTTTAGATACTGTTGTATATTAAATGTCTCACAATGCATACATCTTTCTCACTGCTTTGTATAGATACATGCATTATAATGCCCACATTTATAATTACCTTTCCTTTGTACTGGACTTATTTTGGGCAGATTCAAGCTACTATTTACTAATCTATCTGAAATACTTTATCTCTTTCAGAATGCATATGTTCATACTTTTGATTCCATCCAGAAGAACAAACTTTTATCAGTCCTCTGATCAGGGAACAACATACCATGTGAAGAAAGAAAGTAACTAAAGACATATAGCAAAATGTTATCCAATTGCTGGCTTCCTGTACTGATTCAGGTTCAACTGTCTTGTAAACATGTTTTGGTCTTCATACAGACACTTGGAAGGTAAGGGAAACTCGACTGATGCTGACCAGCAACAAGAAGTGCATATCACACCGTTAGATGTTCAGACCTTTTCTCCTGATCATGTAAAAAGAAATGCAATAACATGCTAACATTCAGTCACAAAGAAACTTCATTATGCCAATACTGCTCGGTGCTGCACATGTCTAATCAGAGTAACACAGCAAATTAATTTCAACATGGTAATGCTCATATCACTGACAAACATCTGCAGATCAATTGCCCATTGTCAAATGAAAAAAATGTTCATTCAAATTTACTTAACCGCTCTCTCTATATAGTCTCTCTACTCACTAAATGGCTTTCATACTCCTAGTATAACCACAGTCTTGTCTACTGCTCCTTGTACGTAAAGAGTATCTTACACTTATTGTCCACATCACAATTTACAAAAGAAATGATTCTGCAATGGACCTTTTTAGCTGTGCAATCCAACCCAATTTGTTGCTATGTAACATGGGTGTTTATGTTAGTTAGGCACTTTCTAGAGGTTATGTAGGAGGTATGTTAGTTTGAGCAGTTGTGATAAATGGCATTCTGACTCCCTCTGAAAAAGTATCTGTCAACTGGACTTGAACCCTACATCACATGCCTTCACTCTTTTTGATTACTGCAGTTATAACTTGTGCCACAGGGAATGTTACAATATCTGGTAATAAGAAGTCAGGTGCATTTGAACTTTCTAGATAATAGAAAATGTTTGTGTTGCTTTTGGATAACCATGGCTAGACTTGAGCCTATAACCTTCTGATTCAAAGTCAGTAGCCTGGTCTACTGGTCCTCAAATGTAAAACTGTATAACATTTTTATTCTGCTGTGTACTATTTCCATATAAGGTTCAAAAAATCTTTATCAAACTGTGACTAAGTTATATTGACCTAAAGTTAAAGGTATATTAACTATTGTTTTGCTCTTTGGTTGTTTCATTGTGGAGCTTTTCTCCCTGGGCTTTCACTGAAAAGGGGCAGCTTGTCTACCCATTCAGACCATCCTGGTAAACCAATACAAATAAAGAAAGAAAGAAAGAAATACTTTTATATAATACAGTATAATTGAAATGAAAGATTATGTGCACCTCTGATGTTTGTATTACATAGTAAGGACCTTTGGGCAACCCATTCTTGTCTTACCACTGAAATGTTTTCTTCTTCAAGGTATGTGAAATGACCACCCAGTTATTCATGACTTGAATCTGTTAGAATGGGAGATCCCCTCCTAATGCAACTATTAAGTCCAAAAGTGGTCCATTTGGCTCTATCAACTTCTGCTAGTAGCTTTGGACTGAGTTTGTTTTCTTAGTACAGTATTTTCATCTGTTTGATTTCAAGCTTATGGCATACTATATGTGAAATGGAGCACTGCCTTGCTAAGAGATCTTTGGCCTATTTGTGATTCAGGTTATCACTTCCTCACTTAAATATGTCAGTCTTCAATCACCTTTAAGAAGGATTTGGTTACCAGGGTCTAAAAAAAGAAAAAAAAATAATAAAGCTTTGCACTTTGCTTATCTGAACAGCCATCATTCAGTCTAAAACCATGCATTTCTGAGCAATGTTCTATACAGAATGGTATATGCACTGTTTGATTCCAGTCTTAAGGAATATCATATGTGTGATCTACTTAAGTGTGGCTTTCTGGTTATCTAAATAAGATATTGAGCAAACCCCTATTGGCTGAGATGGCAGTGGAATTACTTGAGTCTGTTTTTTTTTCTCCTCTTTTGGTGACATTTGACTCTTGGGGCAATTAAATCCTTCTACAGTGGTTGCATTCGTACTGTAAGATCTTAAGAGCTGTTTGCCTCCTGTTTTCCATCTTAAAACTCTCAGAGAGTGGTTTCCAGGTTGACTCCTCATCTTTCTAAAATTTAGTTGCTGGAATCCTCCAGACTTACATTCTACATCCATTTTTGTTCTTTGTATATATGCTGACTCTAGAATGGATGGTTGCAGTATCACAGCTATTATGAAGACACCCATCTATATCTTATATTTCCTTAATGATAATGTACCATTCATGTCGCATTCATTTACAGTGATGGAACTTTGGATTACTCTTGGATAGTCCCCTATGCAAACCTGTTTTAAATAACTCAAGGACCATGTATATATATGTGTAAAATGAGCTTTTTCCCCTTAGACCAACCCAATTCTATTAAACAACAGTTTACTAAATGACAGCTTAATCAGATGTGCATTATTAGATAATAAACCATGATACAAGTTGCTATCTCCATGTTAACATGCTGATTATAACAGCACTGATTTTGTTTTCTCCTCAACTCTGGAAAAAAATTAGATTCTCTGATAAAAGAACATATAGTTGATGATCAGTATATTCAGATTTGGTTCCATTTTTATGTCATGTGTCGAAGACTTAAATATTCATTTTTCTGCTAGACCTGCCACACATATTTCCATAGCTCTTCCTTTTCTTCACTTAAGTTAAGTCTGTGCTCTATCCTTGTGTTTTTGTCTGATAATAATGCATTCCTTTTTAGTGCAGTATCTCACTCAACCACCATAACTTTGCTTCAAGCTGATGTCCTCGTGCACATGGGTTATTTTTGTGTGTATAGCTGCTTCATCTTCTTCAAGAATCTAGCAGAATATCTGTCATAACTAGAGGCAATGATGAATTTCTCTGGGAAGATATATAGTTGGCATACTTGTTACATTGAGGTATGTTTGTGAACCATAGATCTCATCCCATGTGCCAAAGATGCTGAACCATTACTGATCACAGCTTTTTGTGAACCATAGATGTCATCCCATGTGCCAATGATGCTGAACCATTACTAATCACAGCTATTTCTGACCCATCTCCAATCTAATGGTTAGTGCATTCATTACTAAAGAAAGCAATCTGTGTGGAACCACAGATCTTTCCAACAGTATGGGATGACTTGTGATTATTTGTATTTCCCATTCTTGCATACTATGGTATGTCTGTGGAGAGGGGAGTCCAGCACACTGTGTATATCTAATATACATATATTATACAATACATGCAATCATCATCATCATCACCACCTTTTTTTCCCATTTTTCTACATGGGGTCAGGGTGTTGTGAAAACTGTCATCTCTCTCGATTTAGTGGCGCTCTTTTACCTTCTTTAACAATCATGTTATTGAACATCTTCTGTTACTCAATCCATCCACATTTTTGCCAGACTCCCCTGTTCTCTCCTGCCTTCTTCCTGTCTGTCCCAAATTTTCTTCACCAGATTGTCTTCTGCTTTTCTGCACAAGTACCTGAACCACTGTAATTTGTTTGTGTTGACCTTCTCTGTAATTGGAGCACTTTGGCTTCTGCTCTGACATCCTCATTTCTTCATCTGTTCCACATTGTGCATCCTGACATCCTACTACCCATCTCAGACTCCTCATCCCCATCACCTCTAGTTTTCTCAACTGCTTGGTCTGTACTGCCCCAGCAGTTGTACTGATTGCACCACTGTTTTGTACAACTTAATTTTCAGCTTCTTGTCATTCTTCTGTCATACACTACCCCTGACACACTGTGGCAGTTGTCTGCATCTCTTCTGATTCTAGCTTTGACCTCATCATTCAGACTTCCTTTCTCCTCAACCACCACTCCCAGATATTTCACCTGTTAACTTGTTCCATTACTTTCCCATGTATCTCAGTTTTCAGCTCCTTCTGATTTCCCCCATTTACTGCCATTACAAGTGTCTTATCTGTACTCAGTTTCATCCTATGTACCTATAGTTTTGCATTTGATTCCCCTATCCTTTGCTGAAGTTCTTGCTCAATGTCTGCCTGTAAGGCCACATCATCGGCATACATCAACTTTGTTGATATGTCCCTTCTCAATTGTTTGCTAATGTAGTCTATCACCAGTATGAACAGCAGCTGGGCTCAGAGCTGAATCCTGATGCACACTCACTCCCACTGGGAAAACATTTGTGAAACTGAGCACTGTTTGTACTTGAGTCTTTGGGTCCTTGTACATAACCTGCACTAACTTCACTGATGTTTCTGGGACTTCATATCATCACAGGACTTCCCAAATCAACTTTTTTGAGACCTTGTCATATACTTTCTCCAAGACTGGGAATGCCCATTTGGACTATTTCTTCATCTCTACCTTCTTTTGTACTATCTGTTTCAGTGCAAGCATCAGGTTACTTGTGCTGCATCCTTCTCTGAATACAAACTGCTCATCTCTCTTCTTATATTGTACTACTCTGCTTATTTGTTTTTCAGTCAAACACTCCAGAACTTATATACAGTGTGACAGGAATCTGATATCACTATACTAGTCACAGCTGTGAACGTCCCCATTGTTCTTGAACACTGGCACTAGTATACTTACTCTCCAGCCATCTGGGTCATACCTTTCTCTCCATACAGCTATGAGTGCCCTTTGGAGCCATTTCAGCCCAGGCTCATCCAACATCTTTATCATATCTACAGTGACCTCACCTGAGCCTGCTGCTTTCCCTGTCTTCATTTTGAACTGTTGTACTTTCTCTCCAGTCAACTTCCAGGTCATTAGCCTGGTCTTTGTTGTCCTTAGAGTCTTCTCTGGCCATTGCTTGCAGCTGATTGTGGCAACCAGTGTTTAATGCTGTGGGCTGACTATTTCACTGGGGATGAGTTTGCAATCACTGATTCTACCCCAATGCATGTTTCTTACTAGGAGGAAGTCTACCCGAGTTGCATGTTGACCACTCTTGTATGTGATCTTGTGAATGTGTGGGCCACTATTAAGCCATTTGACAGACCGAAGTCTAGAATGGCCTTTCCTTCTTTATTCCTGTTGCCTCACCCATGTGGACCCAGGCAGTCATAATATCTTGTTCTTTCTATCCTGATATGTACATTTAGTTCCCTCATTATAAACACCAACTCATGTTGTCCTGCTTTATCTAGTAAGTCCTGCAAATGCTACCTGAATGCACTATGTATTTCCGGAGACTACTGTGTCTATGGAACAGGCTCTCCATCTATATGAAGCAGAGTTCCCCCTTAACCCAATTCAAGTGCAACTTGGACAATTGGATGGGAAATTGGAAATTCATCCCTGGTTTGACACCTATGTCTCAAATGGACACAGGTAACCTGTAAATGGTTCATCTCCAAGGCCCATGCTTACACTTATCAAGGGTATCAGAACTTGTTAGAGATTTGGGATGCATGGCTAGGCTTAAAAAGGTCCTTGTGGTTTCTAGTCTAGTAAACACCTATGAACCTATGAATTATTTTCCTTTCTGTCACAACCCTGATGTGTGGCAGAGGCTGAGATCATGAATAATGTCCTATCCTTACAATAGAGTCTGATTGCCGTGAGTCTGTCACCACTTCTGATGACATCCTTCACTGTCTATGGAACCCTTTCC
>NC_056731.1:1373552475-1373694975 GCF_019279795.1 Protopterus annectens
GCACTGTCTGCATGTATGTTCATATTGGACATATGTGCAGGGTGACATGCCCTCTGTAGCCCACTGCTATCATTGCATAGTTACTATCAGTGGCCAATATGCAGTGTACTACCCACATATTGGCTGTTGCCTAGGCATGTGTGTGCGGATATGACACATGGGTTGTGTGTGTGGTCTGGGTAATAGTGGGGTTGCTAACTCTGATTGGATGGCCTTGATATCACATATCTGGGTATGGCTTTGCACCCCAGCCTCTCAGCTAATTTACACCTGTTATCCCTGTATGGTTGACATTGTTATATATAGTAGGGCCACCATAAAAGAACTGAGCAAAACCCCCTCCACATTGCTCACAGATATCACACACTCACAACCACCTCTACACAGGATACGAGTTAAAAACACACACAGACATCATGTCTGAAAGTAGAACCCCTACCTAACTAGTTTATTACACTACAGCAGTATGCAGTTATAGTACACTCTATGGACATTACTGGGGTACTTCTTCCCCAAATACTACAGCACTACGCAGTTATAGTACACACCACAGACATTACTGGAGTACTTCTTCCCCAAATACTAGAGCACTATGCAGTTATAGTACACGCCACGGACATTACTGGAGTACTTCTTCCCCAAAGTGTATATCACAATGAATGACTTCAGCAGGATTACCAAAGTAGAGCAATTCAACTGTACTGCGAGTGACTAGCCTAACATGCATTGTTCCCTACACAGACAGTGAGACACACACAAAGCATCCACAACTGACATGTGTGGGTATAGAATCCCTGACTGAGGTCTATATCACACTGCAATATGGAGCTGTTATAGGATGCACCACAGGGATTACTAGAGAAATCTTTCCCCAAAGGTGTATTTCACAATGAATGACATCAGCAGGATTACCAAAGTAGGGCATTTCAACTGTACAGCAAGTGACTAGCCTAAAATGCATTGCTCCCTTCACAGACAGTGAGACACACACAAAACATCACCAACTGACATGTGTGGGTATAGAACTCCTGACCAAGGCTTATATCACACTATAGCATGGAGCAGTTATAGGTCGCACCATACGAATTACTGAAGAGCTGTTTCCCCAAAGTTGTATTTCACAATGAAAGACATCAGCAGGATTGCCACAGTAGGGCATTTGAAATGTACTGCAAACAAATAGCCTATAATGCATTGCCCCATACACAGACATTGAAACACACACAAAACATCCAGAACTGCCATGGGTGGAGATGGAACCCTACCACAGTTCTAAATCACACTACAGCAGCACACAGATACAGGATGCGCTACAGAGATTACTGAGCTGCAGCCTTCCCAGAGGTGTATTTCTAGGTGGGTGACATTGACAGCCTTGCCAAAGTTGAGTATTTGAATTCTAAGGAGTGTGAATACCATAAAAAGCATTGTTCTCGACTCAGTCAGAGACACACAGTTGCCAAGTCTGAGGCTGGAACATCTACCTAACTACAATATTACACTATAGCAGTACGCAGTTACAGGACCCGCTATGGAGATTACAGGGCTATACTCTTCCCAGAGGTGTATGTCTGGGTGAGTGACATCAGCAGCCTTGC
The DNA here is from genome assembly GCF_019279795.1 of Protopterus annectens. NCBI lineage: Eukaryota > Metazoa > Chordata > Ceratodontiformes > Protopteridae > Protopterus > Protopterus annectens. The sequence goes on from NC_056731.1 coordinate 1,373,554,074, forward strand.
AAAGTTGACTATATGAATTGTATGGAGTATGAGTAGCCTAAAAATTATTGCTCTCTACTCAGTCAGGCACACACAAACACACTTGCCAAATCTGGGGTTAGGACACCTATCTAACTACTTTATCACACTACAGCAGTACACAGTTACAGGACGTGCTACAGAGATTACTGGGCTGGGAGTTTCCCAGAGGTGTATTTCTAGGTGAGTGACATCAGCAGCCTTGCCAAAGTTGAGTATATGAATTGTACGGAGTGTGAGTAGCCTAAAAAGCATTGCACTCTACACAGTCAGAGACAGACAGACATGCACACAAACACACACTTACACAATTGCCAAGTCTGGGGTTAGAACTCCTACCTAACTAGTTTACCACTACAGCAGTATGTAGTTATGGGACACGCCATGGAGATTACTGGGCTACAACTCTCATAAAGGTGTATTTCACATTGGATGACCTCAGCAGGCTTGTCATAATACTACTATGGGGAGGGAGGTGTGTGCATGGGCCATAATCCATTCATGTAGGGGTTGACATGCCACATGCGAGCACACACGGGGTCATATGTCACAAGTACATCTATACAGCTACTAGATGACTACTTCCTTGTACAGTCATGTTGCACAGCTGGCACAAGCACCACATAATCATGCTGACAGATACTGGTGGCTAGTATCTGCAGTGAGTGACATCTGCACATCATGTGTTTGGGGCCCTTTGGCTGTGTGCTGGGTGGGACAAGCCCAGATGGCTCCTTGTCACGGTCACCCTCTTCCACACATCTATGTCCATCTACCTTTGGCTTATTATAGTGTGTTGTCCTTACATATATTTCTGTATTCCTATCCACTGTGTGTGCAAGGCAGGAGTGGTGCATACTGACATGTGTCTGCACTAAGAACTGCAACTGCCAGATATGTCTGGTCCACTGGTGTTTGCAGACATGGCCTTCATGTGTTTAAGTGTGTGAGCATGCCCAGTATGACCTTTCAGTATGTTGTTGACTGACATTACCTTCATTCCTCTAATTGTGGGAGCATGCCCAGTATGGCCATATGGATTGCATGTGTGGAAAAAGTCCAGGTAGTTTGTATTGCAGTGCTGACCTTTGTGTTGTACACTGACAGGTAGCATGCTGTTTCTGCATCCATCGGTCATTTAGCATTGACTGTTGCTACATTTCTGCATAGCATTTCTACATTTCTACACAGGAGTGGGGGGCACACCTGACTGTTACTATAAGTGTACGTAGGATGGGGGGGCACACCTGACACTTTTACACATTTGCAGGACTGTATTGGTATGTTGGGTACTCCATTTCAGTCTGTAGTATTACCTATTGTGCTGGCTAGAGGCATACCAGTGTACTACAGATCTTAGCTTTAACTACCTACATATTAGTTTCTGACTTCCTAGCCTTCACATTTTACATCCAACTGCCTGGCCTTCTGTAGTCTGCCTGTGTAGGCCTGGGGGGGTTACACATAGGGCTCATTCAGAAGCCATAGTACAGCATTTGTTTGTGTTTGTCTACACCTATCCTGCTGGCTGTAACTGTTGTTGGGTATGTGACCCCCCCAACTGGCATGTGTGAGTCACTTACCTTGTGGGTGTCCCAGTATTGAGGGTGGTACTGCATGGATGCCTATGTAGGATGCACATAGTACACTCCCTATACATGGTTGAGCACAGATAGTATCATTTTTGGCATCCCTTTTAATGTATGTCCGAGTTGGAGACAGGTGTCATTCCCTGGGTCCCTATTGTGTCAGTGCATGTGCTATTCATTGCCTCTTTGCCAAGGCCAGGGCATACTGGGCACGCCTCCTTTTGCCTACCGGGGCAGGCTCAGGTTGTTCCTCCTCTGAGTCACTCTGTGATTGTGCAGGCCTTGGAAATGGGGGGGGGGGGGCTGTGTGGCCCTGCCCCATTTTGTTCCTGCTGCAGCTGTTTCTGCAGGATCATATTGTGTAGCATGGCACATGCAAGGACAATTTGGGAACATGTAGTTGGTGAGTACTGCAAGGCTCCACCAGATGTGTGCAGACACCGGAACCGTGACTTGAGCATCCCAAACACATGCTCTATTATGATTCGTGTTTGTGTGTGTGCCTCATTATGGAGTTCTTTTTCGGGTGTGTGTGTGCATTTCTGATGGGTGTTATCAGCCATGGCTTCAGTGTATATCCAGCATCCCCCACTAGGTGACCATGTGGGATGTCCCCATTGGCAAATCTCTGGTACAGCTGCAGCATATGCCAGATGTGGGAATCGTAGTAGCTTCCAGGACAGCCAGAACACACATTCATTATTATGCCCTGGGCATCGCACACGACCTGGCAGTTGATGGAGGTGAAGCCCTTGCGGTTAATGTACACCCTACCCCGCTCACTGGGTGGTATTTTGATGCATATGTGTGTGCAGTCTATTGCACCCACTACCTCAGGATATTCTGCTATTTGGTGGAAGAGACGCATATTGCTGGACAACGCCTCACGGGTGATGTGGAAATATACATGTTCACCGACATGTGCTGACATGGCATCCAGGAACTGGTGGAGTACCCTGGATGCTGATGCCTGTGATATCCCCATCATATCTCCAGTTGGCCTTTGGAAGGTACCAGTAGCTAATATTTGTAGGCCTACACATACCTTGGTATCCACTGGGATAGGTTCCCCTCTGTTAGTTCTGTGTGTGAGGCATGGCTGGCACAGCTCAACAATTTGCTGTAGGAGGTCTCTGTCCACCCTATAGCGCTCCACTATCTCCAGCTCATGTAGCCCTTGGTAGGTTACCCTGGGTCTGTACACTATTCTCCGTCTCCTCACTGTGGGTTGCTCAGCAGCATTCACATCCTTACCACCCTCACCATCTTGCACATGCTGGTTTATGATAGCAAAAACAGCCCTTAACATTTTTTCTCTTGCTTTCGTTTTATAAAATGTCCCTGTTTGTATACACCGGTGGTGCAGAGTTTTTGGGAAAAACAAGGGGGAAAGGTTTTTGCATAATTTATAGTGGTGGGCTGGGCTGAGCTGGTCTGCTGCCTGTGTGATTGGCTGGTTCTGATACATTTCACCTGTCAGCTAAGCTAGTTCTCCTTGATTACCTTCGTACTGCTGCTTTCCCCTCCCATTGCCTTTCTGTTTAAGCCTGTGTGCGCCCTGTGCAAACGGAGTGCTCAAACGTGCACAGAGCTGCTATTTCCTGGTTTAACTTCCTGTAACATCTGGTGCATGTCGCGCACACCCGCTTACACTTTGTAAAGAGTGCTAGACAAGTTTAGACACACCCCTAGCTTAGCTGTGCTAAGCTAGGAGCAATCCCGAGCCACAGGACTCCAATCCGCTTACAGTATGCCTGACAATTCCCCCCATGATGTCACCTATATCCCAGTTTTGCACCCAGCTATTCATACTCTTACACTGATGGGACCTGTCTCACATGCTGGGTAAAACTGGGATTCACTATCCTTCCCCTCATTTGCATAGGATTGCCTGCTAATGTATAGTTTCATGTCTCAACTGAGCCTCCCCCCTTAGCAACCACTACTCACTGGCCAGGTTGTCTTCTGCCTGCCATTGACTTGAATGACAGAATACTGATTTTAGTTAGAATGCCCATTTTTAAGTTTATTTTCTTATTTCCCCCCAATCCCGTTTGCATGCCACTGCCCTATGCTTAAACAGCCGAGATCGGCGAAAAAAAGCTAAAAGTTGCTTTTTTCATTTTTTTATATTGTTTGCAATGCCAATGGCCTTATACTTGGCCATTTGCATGCTTGCTCAGTGACTCGGTTACTAACTGAGTACATTTCTACAGATTGCACTAGTCTTGCATGGACTATTCCAAGCTTCCTGGATTGCAAAATCACCTCATTTGCATGGATTTCTCTTGCAAATTAGGTGATTTGCATACCAGGGCTTAGTCCATGCAGAATTAGTGCTGGAGCTCTCGTGCACACCCCTGCTGGCTGTTCCTGGATCGCACGGCAGACATATTGCCTGTGTGGGCTCCTGCACTCATCTTGCACTCTGTGCAAGCTTTTGAGAATCTGGGGGATAAATGAAGAAATAAAATGTTACCAAGAAAAAATATTTTTGTGAAAAATTTATATAGAAAAATAAAAGTATGGTGTAAGAATGTAATGATAAAACATTACTATGTCAATCCATGGGAAAAACTAAGATGAAAAACTAAATAAATAAATAAATAAAGCTATACAAATAAGAAACAAATGGTGTAATCAGAAAGTAAAATGTCATTTTTTGTGGGGACTGATAACAGATAAATTACCAGTAAAAGGAAATAAGTCATACATAAAAAATAGAATATGTTTATATTGTTGAGAAGAAGAAACTACAGACAATGTGTTTCTGAAATGTAAAAAAGTAAAAAAAATTATAAGGAAAACTATGTAAAGAAAATGTTTTCAAAGATATAAAGAAGTGGATAAAATGAACAGGGGTATGATTAAATATGGATATTATAAGACTAGAAGTAAGGAATATGTTAAAATAATAGATTATTTTATGTCATATAGGCTATGCGGAATGAAAGAATAAACAAAATTATGTTTAATGGTAAAATGATTTTAGCAGTAATATTAAGTAAAATCAGTTGGTGGTTATGGAAAAAGGAGTGTAGGTCTAATAGGGATGAAAAATTACTATGATTGTAGAGAAAATTATGAATATTTGCAAATATATGTATATATCTATATGTTTGTACATTTGTAAATATTTGTAAATATATAAATATGTTGTAAATAAGAGTACTTTGTATATAAATAAATGATCGCTACTCTTTTTGATAGGTGCTGTGGGATTTTTCCTGTCCATCTGAGCTACCGCCAACTCAAGCAGAGAGGACCATGGTTTAAAATCTCATCTGAAGGATGACACATTCAGGAGTACAGCACCTCTGTTATGCTGATAGTGACAGCAATCTAACTACATGGTGTAGAAAAATAACCCACAGCCTTCTGCACCAAAGGGGTGTGTGCTAGCTGTTACCAAAGTGTGAGTCACATATAGAAAACTCTCAAATTTTTGTTGCTGCAGTTTTAACACAGATAAACTTCATGCTATCATATCACTTTTTAAAACATGGGCTGCTGACCTTTGAGGCATAACCCATGAGCATTTTATCCCTTAAATCATAATAGAGACTTCAAGATCATATTTGAGAAAATAGATTTTGAATTATTATATTAGAAATGCTCCACCATTTATTTTAATGGAGTTATGTCAGATCGTTACTTTGAAAATAGAATAATAAGCTTATGTGATCATTCTTATATTAAGTTGGATGGAGGTGAAATAATTTATATAGAAATCCATAGAGAATTCTAGACAATCTCAAACCAACTTGCTTTTTGAGCCCACCTACCTTTTACAGGGGCAAATTAGGAAATGAGCAACCACTTATTTATTTATTTATTTATTTGTTTATTCATTTATTTATTTATTTTTGTCCAAGCTTCCAAGGGGATGTAGCCAGGACATTTGGAATTATATGCCAACTTCCAATATGCACCCCTCATTCCACCCCACAAGTATAGCTTTTTAAACTCCAAAACGTGAAGGCTTAAGAAAATAATTAACCAATCAAAATGCAGGATATGTCTGCATGGGTTCAAAAAGGACAAACTTTGCAATAAGCCTCAAAAAAGCTGCAAAGTGAAATATCATATTTAAACAATAGTACAATGCTCTAATCAACACAGATTGTCCACATATTTCTGTCACATTCCTTATATTAATTCAGGAAAAATAAAAGGCAAATCCCTTTAATGAAAGAAAGAACAAAAAACAAATAAGCTGTTCTAAACAGTACTGGCCAACATAAATTAAGTACCTGACAACTATACATCAATCAGATCAAATAAAGCTATTTTTTATTGTCTCAATGAGGTGATTGACAAAGGATTTTAGTACCACATATTGGCATAATATTCTGGCATAGCTTTTCTTGCTGTCATGTAGTACCTACTTGGTAGCTCCATTTTACACATCTACTGGTATAAATAAAAACTTAGATTCTTGTAGTAATTTTTGTGTAGGTAAGTATTATTCCTTAGACATTTGACTTCAGTAATTTATGAAAACATGCCTTCCAATGTATGCATGCTCAGTTGTATGCATTCAGATAGTGAGCTGTGAGTTTTGCAATTAAAAGACATCAATCAAAGCTGCAAAGCATACAGAATACTTGCCTGCATCTTTTCAGGAACACATTATTTGACTATATTGCACATTTTATGTTTTGTACTATAATGATTAATAACCTACAAAATAAATGCAGTGCACCTGAATTTGTTCTTAACTCCTTGTACACAGGATATAACTTAGCGATATCTCATTGAATGACACAACGTCTGTTTCACTCTGCATTTTATTACCACATCGCTATGTAATGTGGTGTAAAGTGAAGGCATGCAGCTAACTGAACTAGCATTCAATATGATTTCAACAAATATTTAATAAGATATAACTTTTCTTTTTCAAGGTTTGTCAAAATATTTGCAAGGTGGTTTTTACAGTGATCACATAATATACATAATATTCACATTTGACACCTGCAAACATTTTAACAGCAATTTTTGGAAATGAATTTGTCACTCTATTGCTAGAAAAGTATTTGCATTTGGAGTTTTGCCATTAATTTCTTACTATTTGGATATGTAATTACATCTAAATTCATTTTAAGTTCCATTGCCACTTCAGGCACACAGCCATCTTTTTCTCTCTCTCTGTCTCAGTCTCTATTTTGGGCCCTCTTCCTCTATGTGTGTGTGCATGTGTCTATACTGTATACATGCATACATATATGCGTATGTGTTTTATATATATATATATATATATATATAGATATATATCTACATATATATATATGTATATATATAAAAAACATGCACAAACACAGACAATGCTAAAAAGCTATGCCTTTCACCTTTAAGACAATGAACTGCAAATAATGGTCACTCTCCAAATTCTACTGTATACTTGCAAGATGTTTGTTTTAGGTAGCTTGGTATATTAATGAACTGCAGTCTATAGAACTAAGACTTCCACAACTAACTAATATAATTTACTGTTTGGTAGCATCTCTTATTTGTTCTGCATTGCTTTCATACTTAATATCTGTAGTTCAAAAGAGCCAGGTCATAAATTTTAGCTCTTAGTAACATTTAAGGATGACTGTAACTTAAAAAAATACTTAAGATGAAAATAATAACTATACATGTGAGAAATCATGAGGATTAATGAATATGTATGATAACTGTGAAAGTCAGGATTTTGCTATACCATACACCATGCAAAAGCAAACCAGTGACAAATATTCCACAGTAAACTCAAAACTGCTGTCTTCAAAAGATGAAAAACAAAACAACATTCTTTTCTTCTGAACGGGGTGCAAAGGCTCCCACACCCAGGGTTCCTGCTTAATACTGCAAATTCTGTGGTCACTGTAACTGTGGGACTTACCCTTATCACCAGCCCATGATTTATTTATTTATTCTGTGCTGATGATTGTAAAATGAGTTGAGTCAACACATTTCTCTGTGCTTATAAACAATTTTAGAGTCTGCAACATCAGATTGAACAAATTTCAGTCTGACCGAGCAGAATTCATCAGAAATGATAATATACTTGCAGGGCTTTTGTAATTTAACAGCTAAAGTTAGCAATCAATTTTATATAATATATTATTTTGATTAAGTGTCATGAAATCACATACAGAAGGCCAGCATTATCCTGAAGGGAGATAAAATTCTTCATAATGTATTGCACTTATCCTGTTATTAAGATAAACATTTCTTTAGCATTCAATTATTTTGAACAATGAGATGAGCAAAATCATATTCTCAATATGTAATTTAATTATATTCACAAACTACATTATTTTTCTATGTAATAAACATTTAAAGAGATGGACAAGAGAGAGTAGCAATGAGTAGTCAACAATGATACACATAACCTGAGGACACCATTGACAACAGCAGGTTGATAGATTACTGGTAGCAGCTCTCAGATTGTTATGATTTGTATCACATGTAAGCCAGGGAGTTGACACGGGAGCATAATGACCCACGCATATGGGATCTCCCATGAGGAGTAACATCAAGTAATGCCAACAGCCAGCAAATGGTAGAAGTGAGTTAGAAAGGGAGGCAGACAGCCTCTCATATGAAAGGTAGCCAGCCTAGAACTTAACACTTGTCCATGAAGGGGGATGAACAGGCTAATAGGTTCTTGCCTTAATCAGAGAAATAATGAGCCGGGGGCAGTTGCACAGACTGAGAAACAAATGGGTTGCATGTCATCTTAAAGCGGGAGCAAATAGGTCAATATGGTGCTGCGAGAACAGACAGCTGGGGGTGAGGTTTAAAAAGAATCACTTCATTGTTCTTCAGTTTTTAAATTTATCCTGTGTTCCATAAAGAGCATGTTTTACTTATCCTTCAAATCCATCAGTTTTATAAAATCTCTTCATTACCACATTGTACAGTTTCCTCTCACTATTTCTGCACTATATATACTATGTTCCATGTACTCATTTTCTTCCCACATGTACATGACAAGATCTTTCCTACACCACGTATTCATATTCTCCATAATGCTTTTCTACTATAGTATGAAATATCTCATAATAATTTATCTAATAATCTGTCATACTTAAATATTATAATACCTAATAGATAAAATAGGAGTCATCATGCAAAAAAATGCCACAATTTTAAAAAGTCCTAACTGCTTTCTTGTTTATTCATTATATGAAATCACCTTTCTAACTGACTTTAATCTAGAATCCAATATACATGAACAAAAGATTGCCAATGATTCAGTGTCTTAAACCTGAGGAAAAGAAAAAAAATCACATATCCAGGACTCTAAACAACATTTAATTAACCTAGTTACTTTTTTTTTTTAAGCCTTATCCAAAATGCCTTCCATGTTCTTATAACACATTGCTTTTGGGTCACTTCCTCCCTACATTATACCTCTATACCTGTCTCTTTTTCAAATAAATAAATACTCCTTTATCAATTCTGTCCCCAGAGCCATTATTCTTATTTAGCTTTATTCCAAATGTTTCTATTACATTCCTTCTCCACAACAATCAATGGTTGTCAGAAAATCTTTTTATTTAGCCTTGCTAATTTCCAAAGGAATGTCATCAAGATATAAAGAAGTAATCATTCCTTTATATTCAGCATTGATCAGGCTAGTTATCAAATACAATGCCCCCATTTGGGATGTATTTCACTAAACATATAAAACAATAAGAAGGACCTCAAAGTTTCCCCCTCCCAACAACAAAAAAAAGATATATATATATATATATATATATATATATATATATATATATATATATAGATATAGGTCTACCTGAAAACACTGACACGCCAAAACACTGACAACGAAATAACCGACACGAAATAACTGGGAAAAAAAAGTTCAAAAACACGAAATTTCACATGCCCGACAAACCAAAATCCCAACAAACAACAAAACAAATGCCTTTCCCAAAAAACACACACACAACACAAGCACACCAAAAACCTTACAAACCTACACTAAACCTTGCATACACAGCTATCTATGCACTAACCTTAACCCAAACCCTAACCCTAAGGTCCGTCACTATCGCACACTTATCTTACCCGCACCCTAACCCTAACTCACTTAATCCGCCCCTAACCCTCAACTCCATCACTATTGCACACGTACCTTACCCACACCCTAACTCACTTAACCCGCCCCTAACCCTCAAGTCCATCACTGTCACACACTTACCTTACCCACACCCTGACCCTAACGTCCATCCCTATCGCACACTTACCTTAACATGTCAGTGTTCTCAGCATCGGGATTCTCAACTGCCGGTCTTCTCTGTTGTCGATCTTCCGGTGTCGGTGACCTCGTTGTCGGCATTCTGAGATTTTGGCGTTTTCAGGTAGACCCAGATATATATATATATATATATACATATATATATATATATATATATATATATATATATATATATATATATATACATATATATATATATATATATATATATATATATATATATATATACATATACACATACATACATAGATAGATAGATATATATATAAATATATATATATATATATATATATATATATATATATATATATATATATATATATATATCAAAGTCCTAAAGTTCCTGTCAACTACAACTACCAGGAGAGAATGTAAGTTCTAGCCCTTTCATCAGTGTCATATGGACTTTTTAGGGAAGATCTCTACTTTACTTGTTATGTCATTAGAGACTTGACAGCACTGGACCTCCTGTTTCTAAACAAGTCCAATATTTTTGCTAATACTAGAACCAGACACCTAAATCTTTGCCAACAGAAAAGCAAAACCTGGTGGAGGGACAGATTTATAACCCAGCACCTCTCAAACCTCTCAAAATAAACGTGTCCTGCTTGTTAAGCAGTGCAATTCACTATCTTCTTTTAAATATAAACTAGATAAATGTATGGCTATCCACAGATTTACTCAAGGATTGACTGGTCTGGCCTTCCAGGAGAAAGATGTAGTCTGATGGACAGTACTATCAAGGTATGAATGGTCACAGGACTCAGTGGCCTTGGAATATTTATGTATTCAAGTCTATTGACATCTGTATTATTTTGGGTATCAGTTCCCATCATTCATGAAATTTAATATTACAAGAACACTCACCTGTGGGGCATTATTGAATACAACACAATTTAGTTCTGACTTAACTAATTTAATACTATAATTCTTCAGTAAAGTAAACAAAGGCATACCCATTGTGCTATTTGAACCAACTATTCTTCATTCTCGCTATTTTCCCTTATATAACCATTTATTAAAGGAATGATAAACCATCACAAATTGTCGGACAGACATTTAGAACTTTCCTTCCAAATTCATTTTCTTTAGCAATTCCTGACACTTGAATGTGTTTAATGAAACTGGTGCGTTTTTAACATTGCATGCCCATTATTGGCACTTAGATTTATTTTTCAAGTGCTGACACTATAGTGTAACATGAAGGAGGGTGTTTGGTCAACAAACTGTCACTCTTTGAATGAGATATTAAAGTATGTCTCCATCAGCCTAAATTGGAGGTCTCTCATGTACACCTAATGCTGATCAACTCTCTTGTTTAGTCTTGCAAAAAAAAATCAGCTATTTCTGTTTCCATAATCAATAAATCCCTCCCATCTCTACCTAAAAATGTTATATTTCTTCCTATACAAATTGCCCTATAACTTATGCAACTGACTTGCTATATTTTAAGAGGAATCTTATAATCAGAGTTATTGAAAGACACTAGTTTTTGGTTTTTAAATTCTACTTATTTTGTTTCTTCCACAGAAGTTTTAGAATTCTGTTATATGCTCTTTCCTGTCATATCCCAGTTTGTTGCCTGTTAATGTTCTTAAAGAATAACTGATTATCCTAACTTCTTACAAATAAGCCATACCTAGACCTATCCAAATCAAGAAGTGCCATGTACTTTTACCAGCTTTAAATTCCATATAACTCCTCACAAGTAATTTCCTTCTCTAAATAATCTTGTTCTCATTTGCTTAACTTGTCTCACCCAGTCTTTTCATACCATTCACCTATTTTTGCATTTGCATTTCTTCTACGTTTCTTACTTCAGCTTCTATTATATCTTATTCTGTTTTACATACAATGCCTGTAGCTTCTCTCATGTCTTGCTTTTACCAACTCTGTTTAGTCAAGGTGATCGTTGATCTTTCCTTCCCTGAACCATGAATCACTGCCTCTGCATTCAGTCTCCTAGGTTTTCATTTTCCTTTCTTTTGGACTCCCCACACTTACATTCCAACAAGTTAGTGTGTCTGTGCTCTCTCTCTCTCTCTGTCTTGTTTTGTCTTCCTTCCTCTGGGTGCTATACTTTCTCCATCAAAAGAAATGTGTTTCTGTTTCTCTTTAAGGTTATTTATTATTTGTCCAGACATTATAAAATGCCAGGATTTTCTCATAATGACAATTTAAAACATTGCTTTCTTCTTTCATTACATGTGTTTCTTGCATTAGCCCATTTTGTCTGTTATATTATTTTCCTAAATTTATCTTCGTTGAATCTTCCCCACCATCATTTTCAACTGCCCAGATTTTAGCACAACATCCAGATTCTTGCTTAATATTTTTGGTATGCTCCTCATAAAATATATGGTTTTCATGTAAATCATTAAGGATTGATGTCACTAAATAATGGCTGGTATTTGAGTTTCCAACTTCATATCCTTCAGAAAATGCATGCCAATGCAAAATGTATTAGTCTAGTAACTTCTTAAGTTTGTAAGACATTATTTAACATTTTTCCCTGATTTTGGTCCTTTTCCCCCTTTTATTTTTGTTTTGACTGGATTTCATGCACTAAGAGGTTGAGAGGTATAGTCATCACCATTTCACAGTTGCTCACTACTTTAAAGCCACCAGAGAAAATAAAATATTTTTTTTCTTAATATACCTCTGACAACGATAGAAATGTTTTTCTTATGTATATTCATAGACATTTTTTTCTTATGTATATTCACATTTCTAATACTAAAACCTTCCAAGCATTCTTTACCTCACATAATCCATTCTTTCTTTTTTCTTTATCTATAAAGTCCATATCTATTTAATATTCATTTGCTCTAAAATATATATGGAAATATTTTTTGTATGGTTTCCTTCTTTCAAGTACTCCTGTAGAAGTAGAACTTATTAATGTTCAACAGGCTTTGTATTTCCAAGGTAAAGCTTTTATCAACACCCTACCAGTTACTCTGACTATAACATTGATCATACTGATATTTACAACTTCTTCATTGGAAGAGCTATCCCAGGGCATTTATCATTCCCAAGAGACAAGATCAACTATCCCCACTATAATATCTCAATCCATTTCCATGCTTCTGATATAAAACTTAAGCTGTCAAACAGGCTATATGTTTGCTACAGTTCCATGACATTTGATCAAAAATATAAAATGTAGGAATGCCAAAACATTGAAACCATAAAACACTGAAAATGAAAGTTGCACTTTTCCCACTGTTGAATGATGTCGGAGTTGATATATATTACTGGCAAGTGGGAAGGCAAGGGGGCTTGTCTCCCTGCAATTAAATAAGTTTCGATGTTGTATGGTTTTGACATTTTGACATTTCTTTCAAATGTCATGGAACCACTTGCTACATGTCATACATCAATGTACTATAGAATCCCAACTACTAACATACTTTAAACTGTTACCATATACAGATAACAGGGTTGACCTCCAGATTCCCATTAAGTATTTCTCATTTTCATTTTAATTTCCCGATTTACCTTTCACTGACTCCTCCAAGGATTGAATGTATTTATATATGTTCTGCAGAACCTTCTTCAATACGTTTTGTATCTTTTGCCAGTCTTCATATTTGCTTGCTAATTCCAATGCTCTACTTCATGTCTCAGTCTTTTTCTGAAAACAGGTTTAAAGCACTTCACAATGTTCACCTTATTTTCCTAGGCACCATTCCCAACAGTAACATTGCCACTTAAAAGTAACATGTTAAGCACAATTCCTTACTTGTTTTATTTTTTCTTCTTTATGTACAGTCTATTGCTTTCTTTCTGCTGTGCTTGTCCTTTTTTTTAGAACAATCTAATGAAAACTGATTATTCATTTTGCATGTTCTCTAATATATTACACAATGTGCTTTTAAATGAATATTTTACCCAAACTGTTCACATCTCTTCTTAGAGATAGTTAGGTGAAGGTTAAGGCTTCTTTGAGTGTTAACAATCAAAGTGGAGTGACTAGCATCATTGGAACAGCTCCTGCCTGAAAGTCAAAGCATTCTTCTAATGCATCTAAACAGCAAAAATCTGCACTTTGATGACAGTCAGTGTGTGAATACAGCAAAGAACTACTATGCATATCCATAACAAATCATTGGTAAATTCACTGCAATGTAAGAAGGAGCTATTGTGTACACAACTGCTCCTTGGTACACTGCAAAAATGAAAGTGAGGTGCCATTGTACCATTTTATTTAATTTCATTTAAGTATAGGACAGTGAAGAAGTGATTGCTTGATTGCACCAGTAAGGAGGAGACATGAAAACATTTTTTGCTTCATTATCCAGGAGTCCATCAGTTTCTTCCTTAAACACTTCCCACCAAATTATCTTTTCCCAACAAGAATAGAAGCAGTTTGAGTTGCTACTGCATTGCTCTTAATAAAAACACATTTCACAAATGCACCACATTATATTACATTTTTGAATTTACATAAACTTCACACATCACTGTCTAAACAACCTGTGAAATTTGATACTGTCATTTGTGCTAGCATGGCTGGCTGAAGTTTTTGTTCATAATTTCAAATTTAACCTGTGTATTATATGCCAGCATGACTAGCTAAGATATTGTAAATAAGTTCTTACATGTTGATTTATAATCTGCTTGTACAGAATGTTTTAAAGACTTATACAGTGCTCCTTTACATTTCTAACTACACATATTTGTGAAGAAGATTCTAAATGTTGACTGTGTCAGTGGGGTATTGTCCGGACATCACATTATTTGGTGGCAGCAGTGGGATATTATCCAGCTGTCACATTATTTGATGACAGCGGTGTGGGATTTTTAATTTGACTTCAGTAGCCTGTGGGTAGTTGTCATTAAGGGGTGCACTCTTGACAGCCACAAAATAAACATACAGAATCTCAGTCTACCACAGTTTTATTTCTTTTTAGTTATTTAGTTAGGGACAGCAGCAGAGATGTCAGCAGAAGACTATAGTAAGCTGACAAAAAGCAATTGTTTAAGGAGTGTGAAGCTAGAGGACTGGTGCAATGATTTCAGCCTTAGTTGCAGCTTCAGCTCAGATCAGCCATTTGGAGGATATCCAGTTTGATATTAGGGATGGGCAGCCTGGTGAGGCAGAACAGTCCACCTTTTCTTTTGAGGACCTGAAAATCTATCTGGAGTTAGAGAGACTGCACCTAGAAGCCAAATATCTTGAAGTGGAATCAGCAGAGAGACTGCACCTGGAAGCCCAACAACTGGAGGCTGAGGACAGAATGCGATGCCTAGAGGCTGAGGAGAAGCAGTGTCAATATGAACTAGAGGCTGACAAGAAACAGCATCAATATGAACTGGAAACCAAATTACTGGAAACTAAAGGAAAAACTGCCTGGAAGCCCAGCAACTGGAGTTCAAATGTTTAGAAGCTGAGGAAAACAAGAGACAGTACTGGCATGGAATGGAGCTTCTTACCCTTCGAGAGGGTCATGGACATAATGGAGAAGGGAATAACTGGACCCCAGAAGCCATAAAGGTCAGTAAACGTTTTCCTCAGTACAAGTATGGGGATGACTTTGATAGTTTTATTCATTTATTTGAGAGGGTATGTAGACAGTATGATGTTGACTGTGAGCTCTGCATTTGACTCCTGACTCCCTTAGTCCACGGTAAAGCTGTTCAGGCCATGTCAAAACTGCCTGATGTAGATTATTTGAATTATGTTAAAGTTCAAAACTGCCTTCTTGATTGTTTTAAACTAACACATGAAAGTTATAGAAAAAAGTTTTGTGAACATAGACAAAAGGCAGATGAAAGTGTATGTGATTATGTTGCTAATTTAAGTACTTTCACAGATGGGCGAGTGGGTGTCAGGTCACCACTTTTGAGGAAGTGGCAGACCTTTTGGTGAGGAACCAGCCCTCAATACTTTGTCTGATGACATGAGAATCTGGTTAGCAGACTGAGAGTGTAACTCTGCAGAGGAGATGGGGAGAAAAGGGGATCTCTACTTAGCAAGCAGAGCACCAATGCATAAAAAAGGGGTACCCAGTGCTGCATATGGACATAAGGGAACCAGTTGGGGGCAGTCTAAACCACTCCAACAGAGTACACCAGTAACAGGGGAAACTACTAGTCCAAGTACACTATTAGGATTAGATGTTTCAAATGTAACCAGAGGGGCCAAATAGCAGTCAAATGTCCATTGAGGCAAGGTGAGAAACAAAAGGTGAGGGAACCAGCAATTTAGGATGACCAACTGCCAGTGGTAAGTTGTTTGGAAACAACAGGAGTGCCAAACTATTACTAAAATGTATATCTTATCTTAGTAGATGGTAAACAGGTTACTGCTAAGACACTGCTTCTGATATAACCATTGTAAGGCCTGCAGTGGTTAGAGAAGAGCAGTACTTGCTTGGGCAGTCCACTCCAGTCAGAGCTTTGGGAGGGACTGCATTGCAAATTCCTTTGGCTAGAGTGTATTTGAAGATATTCCTGCAGATGTCCTGATAGGAAATGACTTTGATGATGCAGTGCCTTGTGTGCATGCAGTGACACATAGTCAGGCTTGAAGACAGGCATGTAGGTCAAGTAGCCTGGGGAGACCCAGACAGATCTTATACCTGAAGCTGATACTGGTTTGGTGGTTGTTTCAGAGAAGGAGCTATCCAGTAGCAGCATGTCCGAAAGTGAGCCATAGCTGCTGGGAGGTACTGATGTTCCCTTGGACATGGTGACTGCAAAGACAGAGGTGCATGATAGTCCCCAGATTGACAGTGAGGTACAGCTGTCAGAAGTTATTAGACTTGCTGTGGAAGGGAGCTTGGGGGGGTCACAAATGTAAAGTTGAGAGAGGCTCAACTTATGGACCCTGCATTACAAAGCTTGAGGGAGATTGCTAACGAAGCACCTGAGGCTCAAGGAAGAGGGGAGTCTGCATACAGGAACAAAGGTTTGTTGCATAGAAAGTGGACTCCTAAGAGAGGGCTGGAAGGTGAGGTAGTACAGCAGTTGGTAGTGCCTAGAGTCTACTGTCTGCCACTTCTAGCTAGAATAGCTAATATTCCTTTTGCAGGTGATATGGATGTAGAAAAGTTGTCAAATGTTTTGCTAGAAATTTTCAGCAGGGTATGCTTTCCAAGGGAGTTACTGACTGACCAAGGTGCCATCTTCATGTCAGACATGCTGTCTTGTTTGTGGAAGCATTATTGGATGAAACATTTAGAGATCACCCCCTACAATCCCCAGTCTAATGGTCTTGTGGAGAGGTTAAACTCTACATTAAAGACTATGCTACAGGCATTTGCAGTTAAACCCAGCAAGTGTCAGGTGGGTATGCAGAAGTCATTTACTTAGGACACAGAGTGGGGAATGATACGATTAGGTCAGAACCTGTCAAAGTTGAAGCTATTCAAGCATAGTCAGTTCCTGTTACTAAAAAAGCACGTGAAAGCATTTCTAGGGACAGTGGGGTGCTATAGAAAATTTGTGCCGAATTATAATACAACAGCTGCACCCCTTACTGACCTAACAAGGAAAAATAAAACAGATAAGTTAGTGTGAACCACATATTGAGAACAAGCATTTTAAAAACTTAAACAGATTTTGGGAGGACCCACCTGTGTTAGTCAGCCCATTATATATATTATAGTAAAGAATCTGTTGTGCAAGTAGATGCTTTAAATTATGGGGTGGGGGCTGTACTCAGCCAGATTTCCACAGAAGGAGAAGAACACTGCAGTAAGGTTAGCAATGTCAATGCCAATGGATTGCCCAGCAGAGGAGTGGGTTGATATTTCCAGGCAGACTCATTTTTCTCAAGCATCATTTTTCAAGAGTCACTTGAAAACCATTCTTGAGTCATATGGGGACAAATGTGAAGATGCTAGACATGTCACTTGTGTCAGCATGTCTGGCTGACATTTTAGGTTCATAGGTGCATAGGTAGGTACTAGGCTATCTGCCCAAAGACATTTATAAACCTAGCCAGAATGTGTTGGCTTTCCCCACCCCCTTAGATTAGTTCCCTGTGTCTCTGTCCAGCAGAGCCACTGAAGTGATCCCCAGGGTAAACTTTCTGTTTCCCATCCACTTGTCAAGGTTTCTCTTGAAGAGTGTTAGTGAGGAGCTCTGCCTAATGTATATTGGAATCTTGTTCCAAAGCATGGGAAGTCTCTGTGACAGGAATCTATCCCACCAGCACATCCTATTTATTGTTGTGGTGAGGTTTAAATCCCTAGAGCGTGTGTCTTGAGAGGATAAGTTTTTCTTTAGGTGGAGCATGTCCATCAGTTCTGGGTTGGACATGGCCTTGTATGTCAGGCAGAAATCACCTCTGAGTAGACGGTATGCAATCGAGTACAGCTGGAATTTCTTCAGTCGAGCTGCATAGTGCATCTGTTTGAGGCCAGTGATCCTCTCGGTGAGGTACTTCTGTGGTCTTTCCATCTGTTGCAGGTGTCTTGTAAGATACATCCCAAATGGGGTGTTGTACTCTATGATTTGATGAGCGATGAGTAGAGGGGCACAATGACCTCTTTTGATCTGGATGAGAATCCCTTTGTGATAAGGTGGGCCACATAGAATGATTTTCTAACCACTTTGGCAATGTGATTATCAAAGGAGAGTTTACTATCTACTTGAGTCCCCAGATCCCTTATTACATCTTCTGTATTTAGGGGACTACCACCTATGTGGTAGTTTGTGGGTACTTTGTTTTTTCCCAAAGGGGATGACTATGCACTTTTTGGCATTTAGCTTGAGGTCATGATTTTGACACCAGGTATCCGTCTCAGTGAGACCCTTTTGGAGGATGTCTGTGTCAGCCAGAGAGTCAATTATAACCCTTAAGTTTGCAGTCATCTGTGAACTTGCTCAGCCATAGCCCTCCTGTGCTTGCCTGTACCTCTGAGAAATATATACCGAACAGGAGGGGTCCTAGGACTGAGCCCTGGGTAATGCCACTTGTAACCGATTTAGAGTCTGACCTAGCTCCCGCAACTCTTACTATGTGGGTTCTGTCCGTGAGCCAGTTGGCAACCCATCTTGTGATGTAGGGGTTTATGTTCAGGCTGGTGAGCTTGTCTATAATACCAGAATGGGGAATGGTGTCAAAGGCCTTTGCGAGGTCTAGTTAGGCTGTGTGTCCCACCTTTCCCTCATCTATAGCCTTGGCAACTGTCTCAAAGAAGTCCACCAGGTTTAGGAGGTATGATCTGCCCTTATCAAAGCCGAACTGGGTAGGGTCCAATGTTTGGAGGTTCCCAATGTCCCTGTTAATGAGTTCCATGATGATGCGCTCCATAGCCTTGCAGACCAAGCTAGTCAGGCTTAGAGGGCGATAGGTCCTGGGGTCTGTTGTGGCTCCACCTTTGTGGAGCGGAATAACCATTGTTGTGCGCCACTCTATGGGTACGTAACCTGTGGAGATGCTGAGTTTGAACAGTGTGTTTAGGTGAGGGGTTAGTTCATCTTTTAGCTCATGTAGGATGTAGCCTGGGACACCATCCAGTCCCATTGATGCTGTGTTTTTGGCTTTGGAGAGAGCTGTTTTAACCTGAGTGTCTGTGATTTCAGGAGCTCTACATTCTTCTGATATGGTTATGGGCCCTTTTGGATGTGAGAGGGGGATGAAGTTTGCGTTGAACCTGTCTGCCAGGATGTTGGCAATATCGGTTGGTTCAGTGTATTTTGTACCATTCTGCACTAACTCCAAACAGATCTGAGCATTGCCACTTAGATTATTGACATAGCTAAAGAATGTCTTGTGGTTATTTTTGGAGTCCTTAACAATTTTTCTTTCGAAACTCACCTTGGATGATTTTATGAGGGATCGTAGTTTCTTGCTGATACTGATCAGGGATGTCTTCCCTTCTTGGGTTTTTACTATTTTTTGTACTACTTTCCTCTTTCTATTGTATAGCTTGTTTATGGCAGGAGTCCACCAGACTGGTTTCCTTTTCTTAGAGGAGTGAGTCTTGGTTTTACTTGGGATAACACGATCCATGCATTCCTGTAGGTGCCTGTAGAATGCATTAGTAAAGGATTTTGCAGCTTGGACAATGTTATCCTTTAGCATGGGGGCTTTGAAACTTTCCACCTTGGTCTTAAGTAAAGTGTAGTTTGCCTTTGAAAAGTTTTTCATAGTGGTTTCCTTGTCCGGGGGGTGGCGGGTGGAATGTGGAAATCCAGAGTGATTTGTTTATGGTCAGATCTAACCAGTGAGGGGTTGACCTCCTGTGTGGAGCACCGGTCGCCCATGTTGGTGATGACCAGGTCCAATATGTTGTTACCCCTGGCGGGAGTGTTGACCAGTTGATCCAGGGCGTTTGAGTTTATAAATTCTAGGAAATGTTGGGCAAGGGAGTTAGTACTTGAGTAATTCTCCCAGTTAATGTGTGGGTAATTGAAATCACCCAATATCGGGGTGTTTGGTAGAACCTTTATATTTCCCAGTGTTTCCAAAAATGTAGAATGAGGGTCCTGTGACATGGTGGGTGATCTGTAGCAAGCTACAATTTAAATTGCAGTTTTGCCCATTGTTAGTTGCACGTGGATGATCTATGAAGCATCGTGCTGTGCCACTAACCTGGAGGTATGGCTATCCTTGATAAATATGGATACACCCCCACCTTTTGTATTTCGGTCCGGGTTCTATGGCTGAAATGTATGGTATGAGTTGTAGCCTGTTAGTGCCAGGGTGCTCTCTGGTGCCTTAAACCATGTTTCAGTTACTGCACATATATTGATTTTCTCCATACTGAGGAGTGCCTCAAGTGCATGCATTTTGAGGTTTAGACTTCTGGCATTGAGTAGCATTACCCTCAGTTTTTTGTTACTTGTGCTATTTATGGCGGTGGGTTTGTCTTTTGAGCCTTGCCTAAAAAAGGCACTATGGGGGTGGCAAGAGCCTTGGCCAGTATTTGAAAGCCAAAGGGTGATAGGTGCAAGCCGTCTCTAGTGAAGCAGCGTGGCTTGTCGAGCATGTCATCCCATGTGGACAGACATTGGATCCCCTTTGAATGACACCAGAAACTAAGCCACTTGTTGAAATTGATAATTCTTTTCTTTATACTATGGTATCATTCTTGGTGAGGGCAGGATGCTACTCAGGGTCAGGGTCTTACTAGCCTAGGCTACAAGATCAGAGAGCTCTTCCATGTCTCTTTTCATGTAGTCCAGGGAGGTATGGCTCAGGTCATTCACACCAACATGGACAATGACAGGGTCATATTTGTACTTGTTCTGGAGTAACCTGAGTGCTTGTGTTATGTGGTGGATCCTGGCACCCAACAGGCAGCTAACAGCAACCTTCTCTTTATTCAGCCTGCTGAGTGGGACGTCAGTGTGCCTGACTATAGAGTCACCTATTACTAGTATGTTGGGTATGTTATTTTGCCTTAAGGGCTATGATTGCATGGCACACTGGTTTTGTGAAGTATGTGTTTCATGATTTGTGTTGGGGGATGGAGGTTGCTTGGATGTCTGCTTTTGAGGTCTCTGTTGCTTTTGCAGATTTTTATTTAGAGCCTCCAAGTATGTTTTCATGTATTTATGTGTGTTTTTTGCTGGTGCTGGTTTAATGGGTCTATGTGAGACTGGTGGTGTGATGCAAGTATTTCTCTTCTCCTCTTGACTGTCTGAGCTAGCCTTGAGTTGAGAGAGCTTAGCCTCTAGTTTGGCTGTATAATTGCATCTCTCACATGTATTAGTGTTTGGTGGTAGGAGGAGAGGGTTGTCTGTGTACATGAGGTAATTGTGACATTGCCTCAAAATGCCCAAATTCACCAGTTGGACTGGAGAGTACGCCTGAAACCACCCTTTGGACATGCCTGGATAGGTACAGTAAACTGTTTTACTGAATGGCTGGTAAGGTTGAATAGAGAGCCTTGTCCTTCTGTACAGTATAGGTGGGTCTAGTGCTAGGGCTTATAAGTGCTTGCTATGAGTTTTGAGCAAGTGCAGGGCTGAGAAATGAATGGCTTGAGTGCTTAAGTTGAAAGTTTGTCTAGTTCCAAGGGAAAAATTGAAGAGGAGTTTTTGTCTATAATTTCAGATTTAACCTGTGGATTATATGCCAGCATGACTAGCTATGATATTGTAAATAAATTATTACATGTTGATTTATAATCTGTACAGAATGTTTTAAACACTTGAACAGTGTTCCTTTACATTTTTAACTGTGCATATTTGTGAAGAAGATTCTAAATGCTGACTGTCTCAGAATCAGCTGATCTGCAGATGATGTCATTGGAATGTTGACAGTTGCTATTTGTTACTGTCAGAGGCTGAAAGACAGGAAGGAACTTTAGTAAATATCTGTTGGTTGATTTTCAAACTATGAAATGAAAATTAGAACTGGAACAGTTGTGGAAGTTAAGCTAGTCTATAAAAGAGCTTGCTGAAGACAATTGAAGTCAGTTATTGTCATTTAACAGTCAGTTACAGTTGCCAGTTGCAGCTGTCAGCTGTTCACAGTTATACTGTGCAGTGGATACCCAAAATGACTAAGAAAGAACTGTAAAAGTGCCTTTACTCTGTTGTAATAATTTAGTTTAGCTCAGGGACAGTGTTCTTTAGTCAGACAGGAAATTATAACTAATCAGTTACAGTTTTTCTAAATGTTGGATTTCTATCTTTCAGTATTGATTTAATTTTCCTGGTGATTGAGTTCTGTTTATTTATTGGAAATTACTGTTTTATATTTTTAATCATTTTGCTCATTATTAAATATTTTATTAACTTACATTGTGGCTGGTCAATCAGTGTTTTCTTTAGTCATTTGAGAGTGTCTATAATCACTTTGATAATTCCTGGAGCCACTACAAAAGCCTGGCTGCTTTAGGTCATTTGCTATCATTTTTATATTTAATTTTAATAATTGGACACACCTTCGAAAGGGCCTGCGATGCTCTGATTGGTGGCAGCATGTTACCATATTATTTTGGGGAAGAGACACAGCTGGAAATCTGTCAGGCTTTCCCCAATGTGTGAGATTTAATTTAAGTGTATGTGTATCAGAGGTCTTAAACTGGACACATTGCTCTGAAGTGTGTAATAAGGAGTTACATTAAGGGTAGACAGAAGGATACAGTTCAGCCCCATGTGTTAGAGAGTGTTCCTGTTGTGCTCTTAGGGGAAATTGTGAAATTCTACTCCTGTTTAATTGACAGTCTCACATTGGAGTCAGTAGTGAGGATTGACGCTCCTTAGTTACTGACCCAAGATAGTAGGGGATGTCACATTATTGTTGGCAGTCTGGTGGGGTATTGTCATGATGTCAAATTATTTGTTGACAGAGGTAGGATATTATCCAGACATTACACAACTCTAGATTCATTTTATGCTCAATTTGAAAATATGTTCTGAGTGTTTCTTTAATTTAATTATCCAGGTCATCCCTAGAGATACACTCTGTTATAATTTGTATGAAGGCCTTTTTGCACTTTGTATTGCACAGTCATCCCAAGTCATTTCTTATTTATTTTAATTATTAAATTTGTATACCTAGGTAGAACACTGATCAAACAATGACCAGTTACAGGCTCAGCCTGGATACATATAATCCCATTTGCCATTACATTTTGCCACAAAACTCTATATCCATTCAAATGTCAGAAAAGTGACATAACTAAATAAATACTTTTCCATTTTCTAGTAGTCCTTTTGTCCTGATCTATAAAGACAAGTAAAGTAGTTTAATTTAGTCATCATATATGAGGCTCATATTAAATTTGTTATCACTGTCCAATTATTTTTTTCTAGAAGCTTCCAAATGACCATAAAGATTTCTTTTCACACATTTCCATTTTCACTTGCTATTGCCGGAGTATAAATTCTGCCTGCAGTTCTTTCTAGTTAGGCATCCACTACGTGTACTGCACATTCTGGACAAACATGGCTCGTTTCATCTCTGCCCAGCATAATCTGCATCACAGGAAGACCTTCAATTCTGTTCACTTTAAAATGCAAAGATACTGACATACCAGTATCAGTTTACTGCACCTTGTCAGGACAGCAACTCCCCTACTGTGATTCCAGTTTGACATAATTTAAAACTTCAACAAAATTTTGACAAATCACAGTCATTTAATATTGTTACCAGAATTACAAGTCACTTTTTCCCCAGGTCAGCACCCTTTTGAGTATAGTCCATATTAGCATTTTAATTTACAAAATGCCATCCTCTATCTTGATAACAGGACCAAAAACCTCTATTTGAAAAATGTGAGGGGAATTTTCCCAGTCTGCAGACATGGTGGGGGCAGCCACGGTGGTACAGCAGTTAGTGTTGCCGCCTCACAGCAAGAGGTTCGCTGGTTCGATTCTCGGCTGGGGTGCCTTCTGTGCAGAGTCTGCATGTCCTCCATGTGGTCTCGTGGGTTTCCTCCAGGTGCTCCGGTTTCCTCCCACATCCCAAAGACATGCAGTAGGTGTATTGGACACTCTAAATTGGCCCTAGGTGTGAGTGTGCGTGTGTATGCCTTCTGTGGAAGGTTGGGTGCCGGGCTGGCAACTCGACACCATAAAACTCCACTGCCAATCATTGAGCAGATAGATAATCCACTGTGGTGACCCCTAACTGGGAAAAGCCAAAAGAAGAAGAAGAATATGCATAAGAACTCCCATGAAAAAGAAACCATGCTTAATGGGACTAATCTAATCCAACAAAGAAGTAAAGAAATATGCAGCAGGTCAGGAACCATGCAATGGATCAGGAGAGAAAATGTTAAATTCTCAGCAAGAAACAGTATGCTAAAGAGGTCTCTACTTTGGCCCTACTGCTGTTAAAAAATAATTATTGAAGACTTTCCACATAATAAATGTAACTCTGTGGGCTGCACTAAAGCATTTACTTCAGCAGCAGTACCCTGCTTTTATTGCCTTTACTTGATGCAGTTGCAATACAACTACAATCAGCATAGTGGCCCAACAATTTAATAATTCAAAAAAATTCCCCTAAGTTGCCTTAAAAAAAATGATTACCTCAAAAATGAACATATACATCTGGGGCCATGAACTGAGATGTACAGTGAAGCAGTCTTAGGTTTATCAAGCTCTTCTTACCTCAGACTAATGTATTTTTTTTTTTTTTTTGTGATTTGCAGGTGTCATAGACTGGCAGGATATACTGGAATACCAGTAGACTCTATCATGTTATACACTGAACTGCCATGTGTTGTCTTTCTATATTATGTCCTAATTTATCAAGGATATTATAGATTATAAGGCAAGTGCTGTGTCAGAGGTGGCATTTAATGAGTGAGGTGATCTTAAGGCTATCTTCTTTAGTATGGACATGCTGATCCAAATTCTGCAAATGGCAAAGTATTATGTCCAACTTATAAAAAGGTCAACTGGGGGTCAACGAGATAAAACTCCAGGCAATCAAGAAATGACTTATGCAACAGAAGATGTAATTCATAACCCAGAGATCCATCTTGCAAATCAATTTAGCCAAGATATAAGAGGCAAAACCCTTTCTCCTTTAACTAGAAATTAAGTAGGAAGAAATATAAATGCCAGTGGAAAGACGCAGTTTACAAAATGTAATATTATCAGAAGGGGAAAATGGGAAGGATCCATTTTATATATATATATATATATATATATATATATATATATATATATATATATATATATATGGCTGGGAATTTGAAAATTGCTATGCATAATTTCACTTTATAGCTTTGTAGTTTAAAAAACTGCTATGACTAGAGCAATGCCTGTTATTGAAAGAACTTCCAGAGTGGATTCAAGTAAGAAGCTCAAATGTCCTTTGGCAGTTTTTCATCAGGTTTCTTGATTAGAATGACAGACAAAATGTTCTTACCAAAGCAACATTTCATAGAATCCTAATACAGGTTTAGGACAACTTGAAATCTACAACAGATTAGAGTACATCCCTATAATGAATGCCTTTGTGCCATCAGTATGAAAATGTGGGAATTTGGGCTTCCAAATTTATTGAAAATTTCCTGCATCTTTAAATGTCAGAGCTAACATTGAAGTACATGCTTTTCATACTCTTGCAGACTTTGAAGCTGTCGTTATCATTTTCACTCTAGCTACATATAGACATAAGTAATGCCTGCTAAAAGAGCAACAGTAATATAAAGATGCCCTGAAGACTGAAAGAAAAGAAAGTGACCATAACCTTCCTCCCAGACCGAACTCTCCCTATTTAAAAATAGAAAGCGTTCAAATCAGTAAGGATCCCCATCATCTAAAAACATTGAAACAAATGATTTCTACCAGAAAGTTACATTTTATAACTAGTTCTCATCCATGACAGACATGAAATATGCAAAAATTGAAATTAAGGAGGACTCATCTTTTACAACCCCCCCCCCCCACCAGCTCATCTCTACTAGAGACTATGTAGATTGAGCTAGTATCAGTGATGAAGATACATATTATGATGGAATATGGCACTCATAAAAAACATTGGCTGAATCTGGAGAATCAGTTTACACAATAGTTATCAATGTGGATTTGCAATTAGCCTTGCATACTATGTCACTTTTTTCATCATACAAGCATATCATCTTGTCTTCATTGGTAGGAGGAGCTCATTGTTTTTTTTTTCACCTCCGTAAGGCAGCAGCTATATGGCCATATAATGTTTATTATTTCTTTTCATGTGTTTTATATATATTCAGCTCCAATTTCTATTTTAAGGATGCAGAAATCTCAAGGTGCGTGCTTTAACAAAATAATGCTAGTGTTTGGGATGGGATATGAGCTATATGACCTAAATATATCAAATAATATATGAACTATTCATGGAGATGTGGTATAACAATGGTGTCTTCAAACAATTACTACACATGTTTGTATTCTCTATTTAATTCTG
Source organism: Protopterus annectens (assembly GCF_019279795.1). Taxonomy (NCBI): domain Eukaryota; kingdom Metazoa; phylum Chordata; order Ceratodontiformes; family Protopteridae; genus Protopterus; species Protopterus annectens. Next base: position 1,373,580,754 of record NC_056731.1, read on the forward strand.
TCTGACTCTGCCCTAGGATTCAGAAAGGATTACCACTCTGAAAAAGCTTTTACTTGGAAGGTATCTTCAATGCAATAAGCCCAAGTGATTCAATGACTGCGCTCCGACTATGGCCTTACATGGGCAATGGTTCAAGCATGGATAGTGGTCTCGCTGACAAAGTTGCATACAAATGTGACAGTAGTGTGATTAACTCTAAATCAACATGTGCTTTTCTCCAGAAATGTTACTATGAAAGGAATAATGTGCTACAGCAGTTCACAGAATTGTTTTACAGAGGTTTTTTTTTTTGCAAAGAGAAAAAAAGATAATACAGCAGAGACACGTTTGTTAGTGTGTGTGTGTGTGTGTGTGTGTGTGTGTGTGTGTGTGTGTGTGTGTGTGTGTGTGTGTGTGTGTGTGCGCGCGTGCATGCATATGTGTGGGACTGTGCATGCAAGTGTGTAGGAACATGCATGCATGTATGTGAGTGGCTCTATGAGTGTGAGCATGTTTGTAGGATCTTGTTTCTAGCTGCATTTGTGTGTGTGTGTGCGCGCAGGTATGCGTGTGTTTGTGTTTGTGTGTTTCTGTGTGTGTGTGTGTGTGTGTGTGTGTGTGTGTGTGTGTGTGTGTGTGTGTGTGTGTGTGTGGTAAAAGAAAAAGATTATTGGGCGGTGCCTGTGCAACCACAATGTGCGAATGGAATGTCAAGACTTAGGTGGTGACATCTGGCACAATAGTGTTTGATTCAGTCGCATGGTAGTTAGTTGCTAATGAGATGTTTTTGTGGCTTTACCTTGACTTTGACTAGGAGAATGTAGACATTATTCTCATTCATATACCTGCATTTGCCAATTAGCACTGATGGTGATAATCTCTCTGAATGCCATGGCTGGTCTTTTTAAATTCTATATCTGCAATAGATGACTGGCATTTCCTGTATTTAGTGACTTTATTTAAATGAAGTAGAAATGCATCCAGCAACAATATAACCCTGAACTTTTTTGTGCAGTCTTGCTGGACTTTCTTTTTCTTTCCAAGTTTAAAAGCTGAAATGACTTGAAGTAATATAGTTTTATGTAAGCTTACTTAAAATGGTCCCCAATCATATTATGTTATTCATATTATGTCCGCTTACTTTGCAATATGTCTTCCTGCAACTTAAGTTAAATATTAATGTTGAATAAATGAGCATTATAACAACTGTTGTTAGAATATACACTTATGGTTAAGATTCTTGCTATGGATGTTAACATTTTTAGTTAGTTGTTTATGGGTACGTCTTGTATGATGCCTAGTAAATTCGGACAACTTTTTTGTAGTGTTGCTTCAGTGCATCATTGCTCTTACTATCCATTAGAAGTCATAATTCTGTAATGTAGTAATGTTTAAAAAAACGTTTCTCTTAGTTTGCTTTGCAGGTTATGTTTGACTTTGTTTTATTGACATTGGCATATATTCCCATACAGATGGTTATGTTGCATTTGTTGCCTTTCCTCAACCTTTGCTTTCTAACTTCACTGTAAACATTGCTTACACCAATGCTGAGATGATTGACCATAGCATTTCAGCACAAGCTAAGACAGGTGATGATTGCAAGGTTTTAACCTTTGGAGCTTGACATTATTCAGAAATTGCATGCCATCATGGGTAAGAGGAACAAGTGGAAGGCTACTTATAGTGTTCCTATAGGATACTAACTTATGGAGCAAAAACACTGATAGCATTATTAAATAAAATGATAGGTTGGGGATCATATGGGATGCCAAGTTGTCCAAATTAGGTATGTTGAACCTCACCTGCTGAACAGCTAGAAAAGACTTTGAAAACAGAAATTAAAGTTAACAGCACAACATAGTTTTTCTTAAGAATTCACACTACAGAAACATTGAATTATGCAACCTCTATGGGATTAAAAGAGGCAACTGTGATAACTCCAAAATTTCTTTTCAGGCAGTTGTGAATGAATGGAACATAAGAATACTAGTCAGAGTGGAAGAGGACTTAACACAGTACCGGATCCTTTAATGGATAGAATATCTGAGTGAAATCAATGCAGTATTTCAACCATTTTATAAAGGAACTAGATCTTATAGTTATCTGGAAGGTTACATGCCTTATAAAGCATTACATTTTTTTTGATTAAAAGAAGCATTTTATGTAGACTGGACATCTGTATAATTGATAGGAATCCAACATGTATGGTGGTAGGAATTAAGCATCAGACAGAATGTCTGTCAGACTACAATATAGTCCAAGAACCCAGTCACATTGGCTTAAGCAAAAATAGCAACTTATTTGGAAACTGGACCCCTTGATATTAATATACTTCTGATATTAATGAATTGTCTCAAAAATTGGTGACCTGTTAAATGAAGAGGAAACTTACATCTTAAAAGGAAGATGCAGAGATAATTTTAAATAATAAGTCCAAAAAATGCACATATCTACAAAAGGAGAATGAGGTGTTAGAAGGACTTAAAATATCAAAGAGTTGTGGAATAAAATTGGACATGAAAAGACAATATAAGAGGAGTAGGTGTCAAGATAAATCTGTTTTAAAAAAACATAAAGTAATTAAAGCAATAACGCAAATCATTATGTTTGACTACATGAAAAATGAAAGAAAAGAAGCAATTTTGTAACTAAGGGGATGATATCTAGAAAAAAATTTTGAGCACTATCTATCTGGAAGCTGAAGTGAAATTGCCATTAACTCTCATAGAAATGATGATAGACTAGCTACGTACAGTCAGGGAAGAATTATTTTATGCTTCAATTACTTCAACTAAATCACTGCTTAGAAAAGTAATAGGAAATATTGGAAATAGGCAGTTTATTATCAGACATTATACTGCTGGAGGTAAAACAGCATTGCAAGATACTTTTAATCAGTCTGATGTCCATCTTGAAATGTCCACATAACTATAGATTCAGTTAAGTCAATGGTCAAAGAAAAGCATAAGATTAGATGACCTTCAGCAGAGCTTTATTAAAAATACAAAAAAAAAACTCTCAGTGTGTACAGATAGAAGCAAAGGGTGAAGAGAAGGGGCAGCCACGCTGGGTGCAACATATTAGGGGTTGCGATCAGCATGCAATGATCAGTTGGTAGCGTTGGTATGGAAATATTGTTTTTGCAGACAGTACTGAAGCAAAACACTTGCTCCAGCTCTTCATGTGTAGTGTCATTTGTAGCAAACTGCTTTCTACAAAAGTAGCAAGCAGTTTGCTGCAGTTTTAAATCTGAAGATTCTTTTTTTTTGCTCCTCAAATTGAGGAGTGCACAGCATTGAACCTGATGTGAGGACCTTGGAGACAGGTAAGGAGTGCCATTTTGGAGAACCATGTTTTCTTTTATGCCATACAACTTGTTAAGGAGCAACAGGTCAGAGTTCAGGCCTGGCCTTAGATAAGTCAGTTATGACTCTATGTAAAGTTGTTCTTGTAGATGTTAAGTCTATAAAAAAATCAAAACATGGAAGTTAATTGAGCTTACACTGAAGGACTCTAAATACCTGCTCATTTTATGGAGTAGCGTGACCTCCAGTCCAAGATTTAGGGAATATCACAACATTCACTTGTTGGGGATCCTTTATTTATTTATTTATGAGCCCATTTTCAGCAGAGACCTGGGGAGAAAAGCTCCATACAGAACACTAAGCATTGCATTGTAAAACAATCAGTACAGAAAAGTTTCAACTACAAGCAAATACTCAAGTACAGAGATAACTGTAGATATCAAATAAAATCTCCAAATACAATATCAGAATTTAAATAATTCAGCAGGCAGCTGAGTAAATGATACAAGAAATCAGTGATGCTTGTTATAGTCTTATATAAATCTCCACATGTAGTACAAGGTAGAACAGGTCAGAAAGCTCAGGAATAAAAACAAGTATGACCTACACTGAAATACAGCCAAATAGAGAAGATGAGTGCAGTGTTAGAAATAAAAACCTATTACTCAAGCTGCAAAAAGCTATGCTGTATGCTACATATATCTGTTTCTGACATAACTGATCTTGAAACAGAAGTTGAGCTTGTTTCAGAGAGTTGGAAACAGGCAAGCAATGTTGATGTCAATGAAGAGAAAGAGATATACTTTTAGTGGACAGCTTTGCATTCATACATAAAGAGGAGTAGATCAGGCAAGTTTCTTTCTTTTTTGTTAATTAAGGGAATAGTTGGTAGGAGTGTTATGAAATTTAGACATGATACTAAAACTAAACATGTGATGAAGCCATCTTCAGCATGCTGTGAAATGTTAATGTCCAAATCGTGCTAGCACCTCACTGATAAATCCCCTATTGCTGCCTTTCATAGGTGGCTTCTCCTTCCAGGCCTTCCACTGGAGATGGCTGACTCACAGGCTAGTGATGTTACATTACAGAAGGTTAACCCAGCTCTTCACTTATCACCAGTAGATGAGGCACCCTGACCGTATAACATAGCAGTAGAGCTGTAGAACGTGGCTGACCATGTGGTTTCTTTCACAATGGTATCCCTTTTGCAAATAATATTTCCTAAGAATGATACCCTCTCAACAGTTTAAGTATCATTCATTGCTTATTCATCTAAACCTGGTAAGGATAGGATTGCTGTTGCTAATTATAGGAGTATTCCCTAACATGCACAGAGGTAAAAGTTTGTTCTAAAATAATATTTCTAGGAATATTAATAGCTCTGAGATAGGCCAGCTTTTTTCTTCAAGGGCACAGTAGTATAGATTATTTGTGGGGCCTCTTATTGATATTTCAGTCTGCACATGTAGTCACTGTAATAGAGGTAGTTATACTACAAGGTATTAGATGTGAAAAAAAAAACATTTGTTTTTCATGGGAATTTCCGTGGTTATTTCTCAAAGAGCTTGGAATACTAGACCATCTGCGCACAACAATAAAGGTCCTGTTTAACTATTAGGTACTGTACTTACAAATTAACTATTTTTCCCCTTCCCATTGTAAAGAGGCACCCATCAGGGACGTCCTCTCCTCCTCCACCCTGTGTTGGCAGCTTATTGAGCCCCTAGCTGGAGATTTTGGATTTGCTTGCTGATATTGTGCAGTGGAGTCAGACTAATAAACAGATGAAGTCACTTCCATTTGAAGTACAAGGCTGGTGTAATGGCTAAGGTGCTTACCATAGAAACACAAGGCACAGGGTTTGATTCTCACATAGGATAATTGGCTAGGCTTAAAATGGCCCATGAGGACAGTTAGCATACTACTAATCTATGAGTATGGCTGCATATTACCACATTCTTATATAGAACATGATCTTCCTGTCATACTGTACTAGGGTTGCCACCTTTACAAAAGCCTAGAGTGGGACATTTTTGTAGAAATATGAGATTTTGCATGGCAAAACATACCCACAGCCAGTGCAAAGGACAGGGCTTCACTTTTTTGGCAAAATAAAAGCTTATACTTGTAGTATTTTAGTTGTCTATGCTGTTTCATATAACATTTAGGTGTTTCAGATATAAAATAACAGTTGTATGCAATTATTAAAGAAAACTTTGGAAATATTTTTTAGCCTAAAATCTCAGGATATTTGCGATTTTTCAGTTTTTTCGCAGGATACAACTGCCCAAAGAGGGACTGTCACTCGCAAAGAGGGAAAGGTGGTCACCCTATACTGTACTGATTTCACTAAGATGCCTGTGCTGAAGGTTAACACTTTTAAGTCAGAGTTATTACCAACTAACTTGGCTGATGAATCTCTACAGACTTCCTTTAAATCTCATGCTCTGAAGTAGTGTTCTTTTCCTTTTGAGGCATCTAGGTGTTAAGCTGCATAAAGTGCAATTGAAGACATTGAAGGTGATAAAGATAAATCGAAGACATTCTGAGAAAGATTCTATGTATTAGCTTATGCTGGGTCACATCTTGATCTTCCAGTATTAGGGAGGGTACATGTTGTAAAAATTATGTTAGCTCCTAAGTTCTGTAATTTGGCTAGACATCTTTTTCCCTTTGACTTTTTGTGTGGGTAGGTAAACCACAGAAACTGGTGGTGCAATACATTGGGAAGGTAAGAGGCGAATATTGTTTCTCAACTAATGTATGCTCCAATATACTCTGGTGGCATAGGTCTACATAGTTACAAGACTTGTGTTCAAGCTTCTGTGCTGAGTCATGTGTTACTGGTGCGGGATACCCCCAAAGCATAATGGGTCAAGCTGGAAGCCTTATTCACTTGTCCACCTTATCACATGACAGCTTGGTAGACTACATTACTGTGTGCATCATTTTGCAGTTGGCATGTTTCATAAGCCACACACAGATATGGCTTGTTGCTCTGCTACAAATACTGCTAGTTGAAATTTCCTTCACCAGTATGTATTCTACTAATGAATTTTCCCTCTCAAAAACAACACGTGGGAGGTGGTTCTATTTGGTGGACCCAATGGGAAGAGCAATTTGTAACAAGGTGTCACATCTTTTTACAGTTTTCATACCCTTTGATTGATTGAAGGAAGCCCTTTTGTATTCCAGAGTACATTTTGAAGATAGATGTAGCTGAGTTATGTGGTACTGTGATCACATTTCATAGGTTCATAGGTTCATAGGTAAGTACTAGGCTATTAGCCTTAGGGCCTATATATGCCTAGCCAAAAAGGTACCCTGGCTTTCGCCGCCACCCAAGAAAATTATTTTCCTGTGTCCCTGTCGAGCAGAGCCACAGAAGTGATCCCCAGGGTGAATTTCCTGTTTCCCATCCAATCATCAAGATTTTTCTTGAAGAGTGCTAATGAGAAGCTCTGTTTGACATAGATAGGTAGTCTGTTCCAGAGTATGGGAAGTCTCTGGGACAGGAATCTATCCCTCCAGCATGTTCTGTTTATTGTGGTGACAAGGTTTAGGTCCCTAGAGCATGTAGCTTGGAGGGACTGGGATTTCTTTAAGTGGAGCATGTCCAACAGCTAGGGTTTGACATAGCTTTGCATGTTAGGCAGAGATCGTCTCTGAGTGGGCGATATGCGGCGGAGTAAAGCTGGAGTTTTTTTAGATGGTCTGCGTAGGGCATCTGTTTGAGACCAGTAATCCTCTTTGTGAGGTATATCTGTGGCCTTTACAGTTGTTGTTGATGTCTTGTGAGGTACATACCAAAAGGGGTATCATACTCTATAATGGGTCTACTGAGTGATGAGTAGAAGGGAACAATGACCTCTTTTTTTCTGGATGAGAAACCTTTTGTGATGAGGTGACACATGTAGAAGGATTTCCTGACCACTGTGGCAATGTGATTATCAAAGGAGAGACTACTGTCCACCTGTGTCCCAAGGTCTCCTATCAGACTTTCAGTGTTAGATAGACTACCACTTATGTGGTAGTTCATGGGTACAGAGTTTTTACCAAAGGGGATGACAATACACTTTTTGGCATTGAGCTTCAGGCCATGGCTTTGACACCAGGCATCTGTCTCAGTGAGTCCCTTTTGTAGTATGTCCACATCATTAGGAGTTTTGATTATGGCTCCTAGTTTGCAGTCATCTGCAAACTTTGTTAGCCAAAGACCTTCTGTGTTAGCCTGTACTTTGGAGAAGTAGATAACAAACAGGAGAGGACCCAGGACTGAACCCTGTGGTACTCCACTTGTCACTGGTCTGAAGTTGAATTTGGAGTCTGCTACTTTCACAGTGTGGGTTCTGTCCATGAGCCAGTTGGCAACCCATCTTGTGACATAGGGATGTATACCTACTTTAGTGAGCTTAGCTATAATTTCAGAGTGGGGGATGGTGTCGAAAGCCTTGCTGAGATCTAGATAAGCTGTGTGCACCACCTTATCCTCATCTATGGCTTTGGTGACTGCTTCAAAGAAGTCAATCAGGTTTAGGAAATGTGATCTGCCTTTCACAAACCCAAACTGGGTAGGGTCCTGAGTTTGGAGATTACCAATGTCCTTGTTTATGAGTTCCATGATGACATGTTCCATGGCCTTGTAGACCAGGCTCATAAGGCTAATGGGGCGGTAGTTCCCGGGGTCCATTGTGGCTCCCCCTTTGTAGAGTGGGATAATCGTCAGGGTGCACCATTCAGTGGGCACAAAGCCTGAGGTGAGGCTATGATTGAACATGGTACTTAGGTAGGGTGCCAGTTCATTCTGCAGTTTGTGATGAACGCAGCCTGGGATATTGTCAGGTCCCATGGATGCTGTGTTCTTGGCTTTGGAGAGTGTTTTTTTACCTGTGCAGCCGTGATTACAGGAACTTTGCATTCTTCTGGTATAGAGATGGGCCCTCTAGGGGGTGAGCACTGAACCTATCTGCCAGGATGTTGGCAAAATCAGTTGGTTCTGTATATTTAGTGCCATTGTGCTGTAACTCAGAGCAGATCTGAGTGCTGCCATTGAGATTCTTGACATAGCTATAGAATGCTTTGTGGTTGTCTTTAGAGTCAGTGGCAATTTTGTTTTCCTGACTAGCTTTGGAGGATTTTATGAGGGATCTCACCTTTTTACTGAGGTTGACCAGGGAGTTCCTCCAGTCATGGGATTTTACTCTTTTTTGCAACAGTTTCTTTTTTCTGTTGTAGAGTTTGTTTATGGCAGAGGACCACCAGATTGGCTTCCTTTTTTTGGAGGATAGCATCTTGGTTCTATTAGGGATAGCATGATTCATGCACTCGTGTAAGTGCTTATAAAGTGTATTTGTGTAGGATTCAGCAGTCGTACCTCTATCATTCGTCTGCATGGGTGTCATGAAGTTTGCCACTTCTGTCTTAAGAAGTGTGAAGTTGGCATTAGAGAAGTTTTTTACAGTGGTTTCCCTAATTGGGGGTGGGGGCGGGATGTGGATGTCTAGAGTGATTAGCTTGTGGTTGGATCTGACCAATGAGGAATTGACCTCTGGTGTGGAACACCGGTTTCCCATGATGGTAAAGACCAGGTCTAGGAAATTGCTGCCCCTGGTAGGGGTGTGAATAAGTTGATCCAAGGTGTTGGAATTTATGAATTCCAGAAAATGTTGAGCAAAAGATGCTCATGTACATGAGTAGTTTTCCCAGTTAATGGTGGGGTAGTTGTAATCGCCCATTATTAGACTGTTGGGTTGTACCCTAATACTTTCCAGTGTATCAAGAAATGAGGAGTGGGAATCCTGGGGCATGGTGGGTGGTCTGTAGCAAGCTACAATTTGGTTTGCGGTCTTGCCCAGAGTTAGTTGCATTTGGATAATCTCGGATGCATTATGCTGTGCAACTAGCCTGGAGGTGTGGATATCCTTACTGAATATGGACACGCCTCCAACTTTAGTGCTTCGTTCCGGGTTAGGTGGCCGAAAGGTGTGGTATGAATTGTAGCCTGGTAATGCAGGGGTGCTCTCTGGAGCTTTGAACCAGGTCTCTGTCACTGCACAGATGTCGATGTTCTCCATTTTAAGAAGTGCCTCGAGTGAGTGCATTTTGAGGTTTAGACTTCTAGCATTGAGTAGCATTACCATCAGATTTTGCTTGCTTCTGCCTGTTATGGTGGTGAACTTGTCTTTTGAACCTTGCCTAAAAAAGCCACTATAGGGGTGGCAAGAGCCTTAGCCAGTATCCGGAATCCCAAGGGCGACTGGTGCAGGCTATCTCTGGAAAAGCATTGTGGTCTGTCGATCATGTCATCCCAGGCAGACAAATACTGGGTCCCCTTAGAATTTAGGAGACTCAATTACATTTCACATGTATCCATCTCTTTTCAGTAAAGTGCTTTGAGTCATTAGTGAGGAAGGAGATTAGATAAAGAAAGCTATACATATCTATGACCATTTGAATCTGCCAGATAAACAGCACATCTCTGTGTTGTTAGGCAACTCCAATGATTTGTACAAATTGGAGTCTAATGGAAATACTCAAGAAGCAGTCTACAGACTTGGGCTTTATGTTGTACACCTGCTTTTTTTAAACTATAAATTATTTTTGATGAATAGTGGACCCCAGTGAATAACACTGAACTAAAATATAAGACACCAGCTGATTTTTTTTTTTTGCATTGTCAATATCTTTGTGGTGAATTAAATATAAAAATGTGGGGTTGTATCAGTGTGTGTTCCGTATGGGATATATATATTTTTTTAATTAGTCTTGAGTAAAATCTGGTTATCCTCTCCCGCAGTACATGGAACATATGTGGACTGCTCAGCATGCAGCTTTTTGGGCATCATTATACTGCAGGTCAGATACTGGGAGTATCCACAGGATATTACAAAAGCTGAACTCATTGTACATTTGAAAACACTCTGATTACCTTGTTGACTACATATGTTAACTGTAATGTTCACACCAAGGAGCCCAATAGTTCAGTTTTCAGTCTGTTATTAGCACCTTATTAGGATATAATTAACTGAATATTTCATTTAATTCTTTATTTTACCTCCTTCCATGTGGAAGTTTTTCTTTATTAAAACGTTTTACTTAAACATACACAAATAGATACTTGGAGTATATTTCTGTAAAGAAAATGACATTCCTATAAAATATTAATCTCAGTTGTAAATCCTGAGTATTTTACTCATACTTTATAAAGTGCTTAGTTGTTAAGCTCTTAAATAACAACTGAGTTGATTTGACTCAGCCAACACACAACACACAGATTGCTCCATTGTCAACTGTCCTGCAAAAGCAGCTTTAATATTCTACAAAACTACTACAGATTTTTAGTCTGGTTCAAAATCTTGTCCTTTCTGCTCAGTACCTCAAAATCCAAATGCATACCTTGTATACATTCAGTAACTCGCACTTACCACAACTATTGACAGTCATTGTTGATATTTAGTGGCACTCAAAGAAATAAGAGGTCTTGGAGTTTACCTTGACTGTGAACAGACTTTCAATGACTTTGTTCATTGTACTGTCATCATCATCAACAGTATGTTCCACTGTTCATCCAAACCAAAGGGTAAAGAGGTTGCACAAACAAACCATTAAGTACAAACTACAAGAAAGACCCAGCCAAGCTGGAGTCTTCACTGTGTAATACTTTAAGCCTCCTGCAGTGAATGCCTATTAAAGATAAATAAATGGTGCAATGCAAATGAAGCAAGTCAAATTAGTCATTTTTTCACAATGTTATTGTCAGTAAGATGGCATGGTTTTATCAGGTAAAACAGTGACAGACATGTATGTATTCTGTAGAATGTCTTGAGTAGCCGTTATTCAGTGCAGATAATGAACAGTATTATAAAAATGTTTTTAGTCCCATTAGTCTTGTCCACAGAGAAGTTGTGGATAGCATTTAATAAAGAGCTGAAGGACTTTATCTGGGAGGGGAAGACAGCAAGAGTTAAGTGGGATAAACTGATTCTTTCAGGAGTACAGGGCAGATTGGGATTAACTGATTTGAAAAGGTATTTCAGAGCTACACAGTTAAAGGTCATATACATAGAATAAGCTGAAAACTATAATTCAAAGTGTAAAGGGATGATGATGAAATGGGGGGGGGGGGCTCAAGAAACAAGGAAAAACTGGCATTTTGGATTTAGGCCTTTAAGGAGAATAACAATAATCATACAGAATATTATATCTATAAAGTAGCAGAAAGTATCTTATGAACTAAGCCAACACGAGAATGGAGAAAAGAGATTCTGCCAATAGAGATGACTGCAATTAGGGATACAGACAATAGGCAAGAGGGGACTGGAATTTATTGAAGAAAACTGGCAAAGGAACCAAGGTTTTGGGAGCAAATACCTAGATAGGGAAAGACGATAGAATGGGAAGACAATGAGAATTTATTTGGACAGCAGTTTAGAGATTGCCTTACCTATCACGGATTGATATTAGAATATAGGCAAAGATAAAGAAATAGGGGGTCCTAAATGGAAGACCAGCACTGGTAGAATTTTTAGTAGAATCTAGAACAGAAGCTGACATTAAAAAAGGAATAATGAGTAGAGCATGTAAAATATTTCATGATAACTATAAGAATCAATCAGAGTAGGTTAGAAAGGATTGGGCAAAGAGATTAGATAAGCAAGTCACAAAGAAACAATGGGAGGATACATATATGTCTCCCAAATAGGCAACAAAATCTAGATTTAGAATTTTTGCTTGGAAATGTTTATATAGATATCTTTATACCCCTACTAGACTCCAGAAATTTTTTCTTCAGGCAGGTAACAAATGTTGGAGGTGTGACTGTGAAGAAAGAGGCAATTGGGAACATGTGTGTTGGTGGACTTTAAGGATTGCCTGCAGGATGCACTGTAAAATATGCAGTGTGGGCAGATTGATTTGATGAGAGAGATGATTTTTCTGAGCTATGATACAGAATCAGAATTACCTAGGCATGGTAAGCCTTGCTGTGTCCAATTATGGTGGCTGCCAAAAAAAGCAATTACAAGAAAATGGAAATCAAAATGTAAATCAACTATACTAAAAGTAGTGAATATAATAACACAGATAAAACAACTGGATATGAGGTCCTTAGAAAAGGGTAGGAGCAAACTACATAGGAAAAAAATAGGAATTGTGGGAACAATGCATACAGGGGAGGAATGAGGTTTAAAAGAAAGCAAGACAAAAAAGTATGTAATGTTTGACTGAAAATGCTTGGGTATATTATAAGTGACGCATAATGTCTGGAACTAGGAGTGTGTCGGTGCAGTTTGTGATGTAAAATGCTTGTAACGAGGATTGTGTCAGTGTGGATTGTTTTTGTTTATGTAAATGTTTGATTGTCTATGTCGTAAGTGATAGTTTAATAAAGATATTTCTTGTTAAAAAAGGGCAGGAATTGAATAATTTATGTAATTTTGCTTGGGTTATATGACATACAGCAATATATGTGAAGTATAATGTTTGCCAACGTGAACTTGTTAATACAGTTTGATTCCTTTCATATAAATGTAAATTTACCTATGTCAAAAGTAATAATGGTGTATCTCAGAGGGGGACTATGGATCTTTGTATAAATGCAACTACAGGATGTTGTTGCATACTTACCAGGGGTCCACTTTTAAATGTTGAAATTCCGAAATCTCGACTTTTAAAAAAAGTACCTAAAACATCGAGATTTTAGAATCTCGACATTTAAAAGTGGGTTAAAAAAAATAAAGTAAAAGAAACTGTTTGCAAGGGGGCAAGTGCCCCTGCACCCCCCCAACTTAAATATATCAACTCCGAGATCACACTACAGTGCAGAGAATGGTAAGTGCAACAGGAGCATTACCGTTCTTTTCACTGTAGTGCAATCTCGGAGTTAGTATATTTAAGTAGGAGGGGTGGGGGTTGCAGGGGGGCTTGCCCCCCCTGCAAACACTTTATTAAAAGTCTCTGTCTATGTTTTTTTAACACACTTTTAAATGTCGAGATTCTGAAATCTTGATGTTTTAGGTACATTTTTTTAAAAGTCGAGATTTCGGAATTTCGACATTTAAAAGTGGATCCTCTTGCCAGATACCTGTACCCTTCTATAAATAAGGGGGGAAATAGGTGTGAATTGGAATGTCACAAGTGATAATTTAATAAAGATGCTTAAAAAAACACTTTCTCTTTTGATGAATGTACACGTGGAGGTATTCTGCAGCTTGGTTATGCTTATGGAAACATATTCTCTGCAGCTTAATTATATTCTACATTGGGGTTGGGGATGAAACTAAAAATGAGGGGAAAGAAGAGCTGGTACAAATTAAAAAGTTAGCTCCAAGATCCAAGTGCAATTAATATATATAGGGTTATTATAACACTGGAGCTCTGAAAAGATGGTCTCAGCTGTTGTTATCTTAAGCATAGGTGACGAGACAGTATTAGTGGGAGTAAGAAAGTGAAGGTATGCCTAACATGGCTGTGACTGGAAAAAAGGGGGAGGTGGCCAGGTCATGCTGTTGTCTTTTTTTGGGGGAGGGGGTATAGTTCATATCCATGGTTGGTCAAAAACTATCTAACAGTGTATCTTAGAGGGGGACTATGGATCTTGGTAGAAATGCAACTATAGGATGTTGTTGCATACCTGCCAGATACCTATACCCTTCTATAAATAAGTGGGGAATAGGTGTGAATTGGAATGGTAGGAAATGTTCAGGTGAATTATAGGATATTTCTATGACTAAGCAGTAAGACAGATAAAAGGGGAATTGAGGGTGTAATTATAAACTGTAAATAACCAGACTGCAGGAAAAACATGCTACAGTGTAAACAATGTTTATTAACTTGCATATATAAAGTATAGGAAACAGTGATTTCTGATGGGTGCATGATGAGAAAATCTGAAAATATATGACATGAAAGTGTAAAGGCAGAAAGAAGAAATGGGACATGAAGAAAATTATGGAATACAGAGGGATCTAGTCAGGGATGATAAAGGAATTAGTGAGAGGTTTAAGACTAATAAAGAAGACCAAAGTGATGTCCCAACATTGAAAAGGTTGGAATAGTTACGTCTGACAGGTGGGAAAATGACTAAGTGGATGTGGGAAGGAAGGACAAAAAATGTTATTTGTGACAACAAAAGGACAAGGGAAGAGGATAGATATCTTGCATGTAGTATTTTACAATGATCTGAGAGATGTTGAACAAGACTTTGGCACAGGTGTTTAATAGCATCATAGCATAAGGAACGGTGTTAGCAAGGGTAGTGATGTTTCCTAAGCTGCACTATCTTGTAGATCACAGTAATTATATTTCTTTGTTCCTTAATACTGCACACATGAAAAATATGTGCAAAGTATTGGCTGATAAGACAGGATGCACTACTGCTCTGCTTCATAGTGTCAGGTTGGGAGGAGATGTGCTAATGATAGACAGGTGGATATTTGTGGGTGGTGCTGGACTTTAAGAAGAAAGTGGAATAACAGCAGGAGGGGGAGGGCATATATAGCACTATTTCAGATTATGAAGGATTTTGATAAAGTGAGAAGGAGTTTTCTGAGGGAGACCTTGAAATGGTTTGGATAAGAGTTTCATGGATGGTAGGATGCTATGTGTAAAGAACCAAGGCTGTAGATGTGACTGGGTGATGGTGTAACTGGAGAGGGCTAGAATGTGGAGGGTGCATAGCAAGGATGCCCACTATGTCCAGGTCTTTACCAATTGGTGCTTCAGAAATTATCAGTGGCTGTGAGGAGTGCTGTCAAACCAGTTGGCATAATGGTTGAGGTCTTTGGCTCCCATGCACAAGGTGCAAGGTTAGGTCTTGACCTCTGGCCACTGCCTGTTTAGAGTTTGCATGATCTCTCTGTGTCTCTGTGGGGTCCTCCCACCTCCAAAAGACATGCCGAGTGTTTCCCTCTCAAACTCACCAATAACTGGACCTGTGAGCAGCAGCACCACTCTACATGGTGCCCTTTAGGGGGAAGAGTTGTACAGACCAACCAAGTGTTTCCATCTCAAACTCAGCGATGAATGGAGCTGTGAGCAGCAGCATAGACTCTACATGCCCCCCCTTTAGGAGGAAGAGTTGTACAGACCAACTGCTTTGGGCATCTACTGTGGTGCACAGTATCCTCAAGATAGGAGAACCCAGATCACAGACTGAGCACCATGGCTGGGCTAGCCACTCAAAGGTGTAAAATATGGCGCTAGGTTATTCAATCATTCTGACTAATGCTGCCAAAATAGGCATGGATAGTTACGATGATAAGTAGGTTGAGGGCCCGGCCTACTCTAACCTACACCAGGGACCCATGCTAACAGTGGGAGTGGTGTACATGCCCCTATTGCAAGTGTGTGGCCACCATAAAGCCCAGCAGCCCTTGGTCAATAAACTGCTAGCCCAGTGGCTAGTTGTCTAGCCAGGTTACCTGGGATAGCTCTGTTGAGCTAAAGCTGGAAGTAAAATTAATCAGCATGATAGACATGAACTGTGACTTGCTATACTTAGGTTCACTGACAGGATGCAACTTGGAAGTGGATGACATGAAGATATGGAGTAGCTGGACATATTATGCATCCAAGAGACAAGATGGAAGGGCAATGCAATGAAGCTGGCTTGGGATCCAGAGTCTACTACTCAGGAGGAGCACAGGCTAGAAATGGTATGGGAATCAGACCCCAATGTAATGATAGGGCATTTTTCACATATGTCCCACAGCAGGATTGTGATAGTCAGGAAAAGACTGCATTCAAGCAGCAGTTGCAGGACATAAAACAGGACAACATGAATTGGTGCGATAATAGTTGACTTGATTACACTGCTTGGGTCCCTGGGTGGACAACAGGAATAATTAAGGAGAGGTCATTCTAGACTTCTGTCTGTCAAATGGCTTGATAGTATCCAGCACATGGTTCAGAAAGAGGGACAGTCACAAGGTCACATACAAGAATGGCCAACAAACAACTCAGATAGACTTCCTCCTAGCAAGGAAAGGGCACTGGGGTAGAATCAATGATTACAAAGTCATCTCCAGTGAAACAGTCAGCCCACAGCATAAACCATTGGTTGCCATGATCAGCTGTAAGCAGTGGTCAGAGAAGGGTTTAAGGTCAACAGAGACCAGGGTAAATACCTGGAAGTTGACTGGAGAGAAAATACAACAGTTCAAGGAATCACTCAGGGCTCTAACACCCCAAGAAGAGGAGGAAATAGGTGAAGCTGAAAAATAACAGCAGCACCTCAAAGAAGCATGTGCATGGACTACAGAACAGATATGTAGCTGAGACAGGTATGGAAATAAGGTACATAAGGAAAGCTGGTGGTGGAATGCAGAAGTCTAGGAAGTCATCAAAAGAAAGAAGGAGTGCAGGAAAAAGTGGGAGATAGAAAAGACTGACCAGGCTAGGAAGAACTACTGGCTGGCTAACAAAGAAGCTAAGAAAGGAGTTGCAATAACAACTTCTGGAAAGTGACTCAGAAGATGGCACAAACAAACTATATCAGGTTGCAAGGCAAAAGCCAGAAAGATAAAGAAGATAATCAGACACCCTTCATAAGGGATGCCAGCAACATCCTGATCACCAGTCCACAGGACATGAAAGGCAGATGTAAGGAGTATTTCCAGCAGCTTCTGAATGAACAAAAAAAACATAGAAGCTGTACTGCCCCAGAAACAGCCTATGATGAGAGAAGAAGAGGAGCCCACCCTAGAAGAAGTAAGAACAGTACTAAGAAAAATGAAGTCAGGGGAAAGTAGCAGGCTCAGATGAGGTCACAGCAGCTATGATAAAGATGCTGGGTGAGATAAGGGACAACTGGCTCTTGAGGGTACTCATAGCAGTGTGGAGAGAAAGGTGTATCCCAGATGACTGGAGAATAAGCATATTCATGCCAGTGTACAAGAACAAAGGGGACAACCACAACTAAGGGCAATACAGAGGCATTAAACTCCTGTCACATTGCATGAAAGTTCCAGAGAGGGTGATTGATAAATGGATACACGGAGCAGTAGAAGGTAAGATGGGAGATTAGCAGTTCTGATTCAGATCAGAATGCAGCACAACTGACCCAATGTTTACAGTGAGACAGATATTTGAGAAGAAGCTAGAGATGAGGATAGAGTCCAACTGGGCATTCCTAGACTTGGAGAAAGAATACAACAAGGTCCCAAGAAAGCTGATTTGGGCAGTACTACTGTCATTTGAAGTCCCAGAAACATTGGTAGAATTAGTGCAGGCTATGTACAAGGACCAAATGACTGAAGTACAAACAGTGTTTGGTCTCACAGAGGAGCTGCCATTGGGAGTGGGTGTGCACCAGGGTTCAGCTCTGAGCCCACTGCTGTTCATACTGGTGATGTACTACATTAGCAAACTGGCCAGAGGGGACAGATCAACAAAGTTGCTGAATACAGATGCTGTGTCATTACAAGCAGACTCTGATCAAAAACTTCAGCAAAGAATAAGGGAATGAAATGCAAAACTGAAGGCACATAGAATGAAACTAAGCACAGATAAATAAGATAAGACAGTGGTAATGGCAGCAAATTGGGGGAGTTAGAAGAAACTGAGAATTGAGATAGAAGGGAAGATAGTGGAACATGTTAATAGCTTCAAGTATCTGGGAGGGGTAGTTGAGGAGAAGGAAAGTCTGAATGATGAGATCAAAGCTAGATTCAGAGGGGATGCAGCCAACTGGCATAAAGTCTCAGGTGTAGTCTATAACAGAAGAATGCCAAGGAAGCTGAAAATTAAGGTGTACAAGAAGTGGTGCAACCAGTCCTACTGGATGGTACAGAAACCTGGGCAGTAAAGGCAGAGCAGATGAGGAAGCTAGAGGTGATGGAAATGAAGTGCCTGAGAAGGTTGGAAGGATGCACACTGTGGGGAGGCAAAGAACTGAGAACATAAGAGCAGAAGCCAAAGTGGCTCCAATTGCAGAAAAAATCAAAGAGAACAGATTACGGTGGTTCAGACATGTGCAGAAAAGCAGAAGACAATCTGGTAATAAAGATCTGGGACAGACAGGAAGAAGGTGACAGGAAATGAGAGCATCCAGCAAAGATGTGGATGGAGTGTGTGACAGAAGATCTGTGAAAGTTAGGCATGAGTGTCAAAGAAGGCAGGAGTGTGGCATTGAGTCGAGAGAGATAGCAACAGTTTACATGATACCCTGACTACATGTAGAAAATGGGAAAAACTGGGCTGATGATGATGATGATGTGAGGAGTGCTGTGGAAGCCTTGGCAAGGAGGGAGTGGGGACTTAGTTCCAGTAATGTGACTATGATTGCACTTGACTGGCTACAGAGACTACATGTATAGATCTGCAATCACAGGACTGCATACATATCTGCTGGCCTCACAAGATCCAAACATAGTGAAAGTTTTAAAACATGAGGACAACAAGTCTAACATGACTTCCTTGCTTAATTTAGCAGAAGCATATTGATGTCAAGCAGGGAATGGAAATCAAACCAGAAGTAGACAAAAATCAGGCAGCAAATGAATGTGTCAAAAAAACAAAAGAAAGAATATAAGGTGAAGGATCAGATGAGAAGACAAGAAATGTGAAAAATTCATAAATATAGTTGCAAGTAGAGAAAACTCCTGAAATGCCCTCAGACTCATGAGGATCTAATTCAGAAATGGTTAAGGAGAGGTGATTTTAAACCAAAAGATGAAAGGTTAATGTTGGCGGCGCAGGATAGTGGACTATGTACAGGTTGGTTTACAAAGTCCATTGAACATATTGGAGAAATAGACAAATGCAGGTTTTGTAAAACAGAACTGGAAACAGTCGCACATGTTGTTGCTGGATGTGATGCACTAATGGCAGAAGGTCTGTATACTGAAAGGCATAATAATGTGGCAAGACTATTGCATTGGAGATTGTACAAACATTATAATATTGAAGTAGCTGAGAAGCATTGGAAACATGAGCCACAAAGTATCATAGAAAATGATGAAGTTTATATCACATGGGATCTCCCATTACCAACAGTTCAAAAAATAGATGCGAGAAAACCAGATATAGTAGTCCATGAGTAGACAAAAGTAGCATTGACCACTAAAATTGCTACGCCCAGTGATTACAGTGCCTTACATACAGAAAGACACAAAGTCATAAAATATCTGGAACTGCAGACAGAAATGAGGACAACATGGAAGAAGGATACCCAGACAGTTGCAATAGTAGTAAGAGTGATGGGTTTCATAAAAAAGAGTTTACAGTCTTATTTAGATATGTTACCAATACATGTAACTCCATATGAATTGCAGAAGGAGTAAATTCTGGCCATATTGTGGACGCCACAAAGAGTACTTATTTATTTATTTATTTATTTATTTATTTATTTATTTATTTATTTCGCATTTGTTAACCGGGTTAGTCCAACTGAGTTTGCAAACAAACCCATTTTCAGTGGAGAAAGATTGAAACAAAACTAGTTTCATGAGCTTTAATCATACTTTGACTTAGGAATGGGGTCCATTCCCATCATGCTATTAGAAACCCAAAAGACTTGGGGAAATAAAAATAAAAGAAGCTCTAGAAATGGTGATTTGGGAATTTAATGAGCCTGGGAAGATTTTAGGGTTAAATGCAGTAAGCAAAAGACAGTATTCCTCAGGTTAGGCGAAGACAGTGGGAAGTGGGGATGTGGGGAAAAGGAAGAAAAAATAAGACTGATGTAGTCAATGACGTCACTGAAATGAATACAAAGACTTTTAAAAGACATAGATTGAATGGATTTTTGCAGAGTGGCTCAAAATAGGGGCATTGGTGAGTAGAGTAAATGGGGAGAGCTTGCTGGTCGCTACAATAGCCCTTCACAATCTAAGGCATGACCTCTTGTTTTTGAGTAATGTATGGCTTAAGCAGATGCAGGTGGTGGTAGAATGTTTACTTACATATCGTCAAAGCACAACTTTGCAACTAAGCATTTACCAAAATTTAAACATTGAAAACAGTAAGCCAAAAAAACTAAAAAAAAAAAAAAAAATTGCAGGCGGACAAGCATTCATGCAATCCCACATAGGGGGCTCCACCCTACACACTTCTAACTTATATTTATATCAAATCCATAATCACACCACAGTGAAATGAGGATCAAAATACAGAAAAAGTACAAAATATAACACACTACAATGAAACTCACTTTAATTTTCAAACCAATGTTTCAATGACTTGTAGATAAGCTATAGTAGAATGATAGGTGTCAAGGCCCAGGGAACTTGGGGTGACAAGGGAAATAATTGGAACAAGTAGAATCAAAACCATGTGTGCTTTATGCCATTTTTCTAGTTACACATTAAATTGCATTATAGTGAGTAGATACAACTGGATAGGGATTTGAGACTGCCCACCTCTGTGGTGGGAGGAAAGAAGAAGGTATGTGGTGGAGCAAGAGAAACTGGGGAATGGAAGTAAAGCTCGGCTGAGTGATGTACATGATATGTATGGCAAGGGATTAAGAAAAGGGTGATAAGGACTGAAGTTCCCTGATGACAGATGAGATTTGGGACATTTTGCCTAGTGTATGAATTTGTGAGGCAATCAAGATGGACTTGAAAAGGCTGTAGAATGGAAAAGTTAAGTTAACTTCTGAAAGTAGATAGGCGGGACAAATGAGGATCGGACATTTGCAGTTTTGTGCACATGAAGAGCCTGCCTCAAACTGAGTGGCAAAGCTGTATACAGGATAACAGGCATAGACTGAGGTCAGAGAAGTTGAAGATTCAGAGAAGGATGGAGCAGAAGACGATGTGCTATAGCAGTATAGGGTCTAGTGTAGATGGAGAGTGGTAGATTTATGTCAATATTGCAATGCTGAAAAGCAAGGCAGCAGTCAGGGTCCTTTAATGAAGAAGGACTAAGAAGGAACATATGGAGGTTGGTGGTGAGGTGTTGGAGGAGGTTTGGCAACTTGCACAGTGATGAGGCAGTAAACTATAAGGAAGCAACACACCCACATTTTACTCAGCTGAATCCTTACTAACTATAAGGAAGCAGCACATCCACATTTTACTCAGCTGAATCCTTACAAACTATAAGGAAGCAACACACCCACATTTTACTCAGCTGAATCCTTACAAACTATAAGGAAGCAACACACCCACATTTTACTCAGCTGAATCCTTACAAACTATAAGGAAGCAACACACCCACATTTTACTCAGCTGAATCCTTACTAACTATAAGGAAGCAGCACATCCACATTTTACTCAGCCGAATCCTTACAAACTATAAGGAAGCAGCACATCTACATTTTACACAGAAATCTTTACAAACTATAAGGAAGCAATGCATCCACATTTTACACAGATGAATCCTTACAAGCTATAAGGAAGCAATGCATCTACATTTTATACACATGAATCTTTACATCAAAACAGCTATATGAAGAAAAGGGGAAAAGAACTAGAGATGTCAGAAGTGCTGTGATGAAGGTGTAGGTACTAAGTATACATTTTAGGAATATGAGGAGGTGAAATGTCAGCAGACTAAAGCTAGGGAAATGTAGAGTAGAAGATTTCAGAGGCAGAGGCTGATTCTACATAACTGGAAGTTTTGTATGCAGCAAGTCAGAAACTGTGGCACGTCTAACATTACCATTTATGACCAAGGATCTGGTAAAAGGGGTAAAAGACTAAAAGCACAGAAGCAGTACAGGAGAAGATAGTTCTCATAAGGTGAAGTATAATAGAATACAAACTGCCATACCTCTCATCCTCTTAGAGCAAAAAATCTGAACAGAGCCTAAAATGATGGGGGACAAATAGGGACAGATTTTAAATATTGCTCTTACAAACTCAGAAAGTAGATTTTTGCATTAGCATGATTTTTTCTGAAGGATGTGGAGTCAAACTCAAATGTTTCTCATTATTTAATTACTTCAATCCTCAGCTATTTGCCAGAGAAGTACAGATTTTAGGAGGAACACACCAAAAATATGAGGCAAAAATATGAACATTCTGTGAAAATCTCTACAGTTGAGAGGTATGCAAATTGCTGGAAAGTTTAGGATACAGTGCAAGGAGTAAAAACAGATACAAATGCTCTATAAGATAGGGTATATATAAAGCTACATTGGTAGGGCTAGGCTCAACGATTTTGGTTTAGGTTGGTGGGGAGATGTCTAGATACTACTGAGATGGGTAAACCATGTTTTAAGAGGAGGAAAGGGGCAGATACTTGTTGTGGGAATAATACAGATGAGGAGTAAGTATATTCAGCTAGCTGGCCAAGTCGCATGGCACACTTAGCAGTGGGGGTGCTGTAACTGGCAACAGTTAGAGGGCTGACTGACCAAATAAAAATGTGTTTTCCTATTAATATTGTATATCTGGTTGACATTATGTTATATTGGCTGCCTGAATGCACCTGTTGTGGACTGCAAATGCATGCATTTCTTCATGAAAATAATAACATTTTGTTATACAGTCGGTTACAGAAATGGGAGCTCTTCATTTTCTGCCAAGGAAGATGCTACCAAATATTAAAAATGGATGATAATGATTATTAATGGGTTTGAAACAAGAGCATTGAATTTTGAAGCTCTTGTTTGCTAAATGGTTGCATTCCAACTCACATTCAGTTCCCTTGGTCTCCATTTGCCCACTTTGTGACTTTGAGTGAATTACATAGTCAGATTTTGCTCCTGCGTCACTCAGTGGTGTCAATTTGGCTGACTTGTCCAATAAATAAAAACATCTGATAAAGATGCAAATATTATGAAATATTTACAGCTTAGGAAATGGATCTCTGTACCATATTTTACATAAAGCCTAAAATGGATGTTACATAGACTTGGTCTTTAACTTGTTCCTTCCAGTACAGCTCTTTGAGTGTGTACCTTTAACTCCCAGTGGGTGTGGCTTGAGCCTTGAAAACATGAAGTCATCACCTTACTCTTCTAACAAATACTGACAGAGGTCAAATATCGGTACAGTTGTGTTTGCCATCATGTATTCTTTAAGATAAAATATTCTGTTACCTTGTATATAGCATGGTTTTGGAATTACAATATTAATGCAAATATAAATAAGCAATATTTGACCCCTAAAGGCACAGTAGGAGGCAACTGCAGAAACACCTGGAGGTGCACTCGGCTGTAATGAGTTTAAAGACCAAACAATATAGAAATAAATGTATGCCTGTATGCCTGCATCAAATTTATCTATACTCTAAAGAGCAAAAGGTTGCTGTGGACATTTACACAGAAGATGGAGTGTGGCTGCACCAAATAGTTGAAGAAACTCCCACCAGGTGGAACCACGCTGACAGTACTCTGGATAAGAAGCAGAAGCAAAACAAAACATCTCAGCAGTTGTACAACACAGTCCTGAGTAAAGAACACCCTTGTTTCCCAGTCTGTAAGCCATATGAGGAATAGTCTTAATACTGATCCAAAGCCCTGGAGTGGGTCCACTCTGATTATGACAAACTCATCAGGTCTTCATTCTATTAACCCTAATGGGCAGATTAGTTAGTTTTTGCTTTCTGTATAAAGAGTACAGGATTTGAAACCCTTCCCCACTTTTTGTTTTAGTCTGGATGTTAGTATAGAGGAGTTAGGCACTGAGCTCTTATCAGGATGGTGTTAATTTGACTAGGCACTTTAATGGTCTCCTAGACTGCATGCCTAGTTACTAAGAAACTCTATCCAAAGAAGCGGAAGGCATCTCTTCTTGGCACTGTCTTAACACTGATGAAACCCATGCAGCATGACTGCTTAGCAAAATATTCTAGCCATCTTAGGTTAATGGCTTGAGTTATGTGCATGAGCAAAACCAAACACAATGTATTTGCTTCTTTGTCTGATGAACACATTACACACACAACAGAGCTGATCCTTAAACCACATGATTTGAAGATACCAGCTTATCATCATGAGAGATTATTTTATTTTTTAATATTTCTTTACCAGGAAAGCCCAACTTGGAACAAAGCCAATTTTCAGCAGAGGACCAGGAATAAACATTCTAGACACATGTCTTGGTAACATGGGAGAAAACCAGAGCACCTGGAGGGAACCTACACAAACACAGAGAGGACATGCAGATCCCCCACAAAAGGCACCCCAACTGAGAATTGAACCAGAGAACCACTTGCTGTGAGGTGACAACACTACTACTGCACCACTGCACCATCTGTGGTGCTATGATTAACTCAGAATGTAGTAGACTGCAAAACACATTAATCACTATCTTTGCAGTGTGGGCATTTTCTTGCTTTTGTTTAGGCATGGTGTTTAAGAAATAGGTTGAATATAGCCTTGTTAGTTTTGTTGCTGATGGAACTGCTAGGACTGAAACTTTTAGTTTCCAATTGTGTAGAACTGTGAATGCTCTGTATGATGATAACCCACTGACGGAACAGTCATTGGTCTATGAGCTGATAATTTGGGTTGAGAGATTCCTTCTACTTTCAAGTAGTAAACTAAAAGCTACAAAAATATAAAACTGCATGGAATGCAGTACATGAATGCATAGCTTAGGAAGTACTGATATACTGCCAATGAGAAATGCTGAAATAGCTGCTCTTATTTCCGGTTACCACTGAATATCTCAGCCTCCTTGACACAAAAACCTGGGAATCATTCACGCTTACACTAATGTACACTATTCTGAGTCAACAGACAACACAAGCATAACCCTCACTTTCTTCCTCATAATTTTAGTTTTCCTACTGATTTTCTTGTAGCCTTAAATACTGAGGGGGATTCCTAAAGGTCACCATAAAGTGTAGACTACATTTGCACTTTGTGTAATCTTTCTGAGTGACTAGAAAGCACAAAAATGTGGTAGAAACATTCTTGAATACAGATCATGTACACTGTGTACACTTGTACATTTGAAGTAGAAATTAATGTGTCTAGTGCTTTGAGAACAGTGGTTATTAGCCCAAGGACAAGCATTTCTGCAATAAATACAAACAGGCTGACACATCTTAAGCTCACTCAAACAGAGCTTCACAAACACCAACTCTCCTAAGCTTGTAATAGAATATATGACATCAAATGCATTATTACGTTTTAGTGGACATAACAGAAAAGAAAATGATATAACAGCAGTGATGCAAACAAAGATTTCTACACCACTAATAAGCATTGATTTGTCTAACCACTCAAACTTCTTAACAACAGCAATTAAAAATGTAATTTCTTTAGTGTGTCATCTTACATGTTGTTACAGAACCGAATGTATGCCTGCAGAGTTGTGAGGTATGCCAGTGGCATTTATAAAAATGCATTGTAATCTGCTTCTGATCTGAGGTAAATGGTAGCATGACTAGGAGTTGCTGGTGCCATCATAGGTGTGATGGTGAAAACCAGTAAAAGGGAAGAAGAATGCAGCAAGAGGAAATATGCAAATTTAGCACAATACTCATCGGTGGACTGGGAAGCATGCAGTCTATTACCTTAAGGAAAAAAATAGATTCAGGGAAGAAAATCATAGCTAACATCAAGGAGCCAGCCACTCCTTTGGGTAAAGGGATTATCAGTTACACTGTAATAAATCTGGCATTAGGTCAACATATAACATTAATTTTCATGCTGAAGGCAAAACTGAAAGTTGAAATTGTAATTGAATGACATATTTATAAAGTTTCTGCAGCAACTGACTTTTATAATGATGTAGTCCTACATAACTGCTTACTTTTGTGTTATGCCTGAGGACCTATTTACCAGGATATAAATACCACATATTATACCATGACCCCCCCAAAACGTGCACGCTGATTGGCCAGCGTGCACATTGTAAATCGAGTTATACTAATGGAAAAAGGTCCGGTCGCCTGGACTTTTTTCCATTAGTATAACTCTACTTTTAAAACACTGTCTCGCTATGTTAAATGGGTTTAACATAGTGAGACAGCTTTAAAATAAGCAACGGAGATCTCCGTTGCTTATTTTAAAGATGTCTCACTATGCTAAACCCATTTAACATAGCGAGACAGGTTTAAAAGAAAAAGCAACGGAGAAAGCAAGATCTCCGTTGCTTTTTTTACTGTTTCGCTATGTTAAATGGGTTTAGCATAGCGAGACAGTTTTAAAATAAGCAACGGACATCTCCGTTGCTTATTTTAAAACTGTCTCGCTATGTTAAACCCATTTAACATAGCTTAAATAAAAAGCAATGGAGATCTTGCTTTCTCCATTGCTTTTGCCCACAGCTCTGATGTACTGCGCAGGCGCGCAGTACATCAGAACTGCCGCGGATGCCAGACATCTGCAGAAGGGCAGTAAACAGGCATTATACTATGCCATTATTTAAGAAAAGTAATAGTTTCTTTTCTTAAATAATGTCATGGTATAATAGCAATAACCCACTTCTGGGTGTGGGTAATGCTGTATTTACCCACGGTTGGCTTTGTTTGGTCGTGGGTAAATCCAGCATTACCCACACCCAGGCGTGAGTTATTGCTATATTATGCCATTTGTACTTCAGACTATGTAGATTGAAAAAATGGCTGGCCCTTCCCTTAGGAAAGTTAGCATGTAATTCTGCGGTAATTGCTATTTTTTTGTAATCCAGTGCTAATTTCTTTTGATGCTTTTCATGGCTGGATTTACCAACTCCATTAACCAGGTGCATGTCTACTACAGTGCAAAACCTCTAAAATAATTTACATTAATTCATGTATTTATTTTCAGCTCCATTAGGTTTGATGAACGTATGAAGGGAATAGTATTCTTTCAAGTGAATGCAATTTGCATCATAACTAAAATTAAATAAGTGTCTGTATTCTTGTATTCATACTGAGTTCTGTTTTAAAGTGTATTAGTACACAAATTTTCACATTTGCCCTTTTGCTCTGATATGCATCTCTGGCTTGTCTGATATGTGTCAGTGGTTCAATTCTGTCAACACATATGTTTTGTTCTTCTAAAACTATTTAATTAATAGTGTTATACTACCAGTATTGTGATGAGAATGATATGTATTTCTTTTTTCATAGGATGGTTATTTTATTAAAACGAGAGAGAAAAATGTATAATGACTGCGAGTGTGTGTGTGTGTGTGTGTGTGTGTGTGTGTGTGTGTGTGTGTGTGTGTGTGTGTGTGTGTGTGTGTGTGCACGCGCGCATGCCCATACACTGGAGACCATGGGAACAGATTAAACTCATCTTAGCTAGATGTCCAGAGTATTGTCTTTTCTTAGAATTCTAGTTGGCAGGGAAGGTAATCTAACAGATGCAAATAGACAGAAATAGCAACAGTGTACATCTACTAGGTGCATGGACAGCAAGCTAGGCTACTGCTCCCCCATGATTTTCCAGATGGAACATTTACTGTTACCACGTATAGCAATGGATAAGGTGATGAGAGATGAGGACCAGTGACCCTCGACTATCACCCCTTAGTGCTATGCTCCAAAATGAATCAGTGCTACAAGAATGCTTTGATCTGATTTTTACAACTTGAAAAATGAAGGAAGCAAGCAAGGTGACTGTCTCTTCTAGGAAGTAGTGGAAAGTTTTGTTTAGAAAACACAGACATTGAGTGAGTGACAGGCTGTACATGGTTGCCAGCTGGAATATACAGCTCACTGTGGACACTGATTTCTTACACACTGTATTACATTTTAGCTTTAAGAGGGTTCTTAAAACTGAGCAACTGCTGAGGGTTTTCTGGAAATCTGCAAATAGCAGAAAAATAAAGGAAAGCTTAATAAATACCAAAATCATGAAATGGTTAGCTAATGAGTCACTGTGTAGAAGATTATACATATAAAAATGGTCACTAAATGTCAGCTCCTTTTAAACAATCAGCATTTCTCAATGTTTTTATCTCAACTGACATATATGGAGAAAACATTTTCCTTCTGCAGCTGCAGAATTAGAAGGCAGCAGGAATGCCATGTGGCACTAAAAAAGACCAGGTCTTATGCAAGGACCACTGGTGATAAAATTAAGGGAGCATTGTAGCTTATTCTAACTACAATCACAGACACCTCACAGAGAAGTCCTTCTTTATCTTAATTTTTTATGAAGGGGAATGTTAAACTGGTTCTTACCTGAAGAAATGGAAGACAAGGCCATGGTAAAGGTTTGCCACCTATATCTTTTCAAAATAAACTTGCAAGCAATTTACAGTACAATAGAAAAATGAAAGAAAGTAAACAAAAAATATGGATGAAGCAATTATCATACATAATGTCTAAGGCAAACTTCATATTCAGTAATTAACTCTGGAAGTGAGCTCAGGTGAGAATTCCTCATAAAAATGGGGTGCAGATTAAGTACCATATCAAAGTTAAAATTAATGAAAACACAAAAACTACAGAAAAAAAAAAGATATGCAATTGCACTGTACTGAATAGTGTAGAAATAAAATGCTATATAACTTGTGCCTTAGTTCGCTAAGAGATCGACATAATAAATCCAGTCTCATAAATGTGTGTGACATGCATGGTGTAGTGGAGCTAAGAAGATATGCAGACAATAAGCATTACAATAAGCATTCGGGATTCAAAAAACACACTCTTATTAATCATCATCTTCTTTTGGCTGTTCCTGTTAGGGGTCGCCACAGCGGATCATCTGTTTCCATTTCTTTCTGTCCTCTGCATCTTGCTGTGTCACACCAACCACCTGCATGTCCTCTCTCACCACATCCATAAACCTTATCTTAGGCCTTCCTCTTTTCCTGTTACCTGGCAGCTTCATCCTTAGCATCTTTTTCCCAGGATCCCTCCTCAGCATATGTCCAAACTAATGTAATCTTGCCGCTCTGGCTTTGTCTCCAAACCTTCCAACCTGGGCTGAAGCTCTAAAATACTTATTCCTAATCCTGTCCACCCTTGTCACACCCAATGCAAATCTTAACATCTTTAACTCTGCCACGTCAAGCTCTGACTCCTGCCTTTTTGTCAATGCCACTGTCTCCAACCCATATAACATAGCTGGTCTCCCTACCCTTTTGTAGACCTTTCCTTTCACTCTTACTGGTACTCGTTTGTCACAAATCACTCCTGACACTCTTCTCCACCCACTCCATCCTGCCTGTACTCTCTTCTTCACCTCTCTTCCACATTCAACATTACTCTGAACTATTGATCCCAAGTATTGAAACTCATCCACCTTCGCCACCTCCACGCCTTGCATCATCACCATTCCTCTATCCTCCCTCTCATTCACACACATATATTCTGTCTTAGTCCTGCTGACCTTCATTCCTCTTCTCTCTAGAGCATATCTCCATCTCTCCAGGGTCTCCTACACCTGTCCCCTACTCTCATTACAGATCACAATGTCATCTGCAAACATCTCTTATTAATAAACTCTAGAAATGCAGGGATTGATCCAAACATTTTACCATACCTAGGCATTCCTCTAAGGACTGGCATAGAAAACAAGACTTTTCTACAAGCTGCATTGCAAGTTATAACTGCAACCTCAAGGAGATACATTTTGTAGCAGCAGCCACTTGCCTGCAATATGCAGTCCAAAAGTCATTTCATTGTAATAATGCTTTCCGAGTGAAGGCTTTAACCTTCCATCTAGGAACAGTAATCTAAAATGGACTACAAACTGCCATTTTATCATGTACTGATGCAACAGACTATCACCTGGTATTCTTATCAAAACTGATCAATAGGAAGGATGCACTATTTTCAAGTGCAGGATATGTGAAAGACTCTCTTAAAGTAACTTAGCATAGAACAGGAGCACACACACACACACACACACACACACACACACACACACACACACACACACACACACACACACACACACACACACACATTTATTTATTAAACATTTGTTTACCGGGAAAGCCCTACTTGGAACAAAGCCAATTTTCAGCAGAGGCCTGGGGAGAAGTGCGCGCGCGCGTGCGTGCGTGCGTGTGTGCATGTGTGTGTGTGTGTGTGTGTGTGTGTGTGTGTGTGTATATATATATACACACACACACACACACGTGTGTGTGCGGGGGTGTATATAAATTCATATATATAAAATATATATAAACTATATGCAAATGATCACAGGTGAGCATGCACACACACATACACACTTTTGGGTCCCATTTTGGACTTCATTAATGTATGGACAAGCAGAGTCTGGGATGTGAAATTAATCTGTGGCATAGGTTTGCAGCACATCATAGCGCAGACGACTTAAGGCAGCAATGCTCCAACTGAATAAAACAATTAAAGGGTATTGCTACATAGGTTCATAGGTTCATAGGTTCATACTAGGCTATCTGTCCTAGGGCATTTATAAGCCTAGCCAGAGTGTGTTTGGCTTTCGACACCCATTTTAAATGAATTTTGCTATGCCCTTTTTTGAGGTTAGTATACTGTGTCTCTGTCTAACAGTGACACAGAAGTGATACCCGGGGTAAACCTACGATCTCCCATCCACTCATCAAGATTCCTCTTGAAGAGAGTCAATGAGGGACTCTGCCTAACCTGGACTGGGATTTTATTCCAGAGTGAGGGGAGCCTCTGGGTTATGAATCTGTCCCTCCAGCATGTCCTATTTATTTCAGTGCTGAGGTTCAAGTCTCTCGAGCGGGTAGCTCGATGGGATTTGGATTTTCTGAGGTGCAGCATGTCTATTAATTCCGGGTTGGACATGGCTTTATACGTCAGGCACAGATCGCCTCTGAGCAGGCGGTATGCCACTGAGTAGACCTGGAGTTTCTTTAACCGGGCAGCATATAACATCTGTTTGAGCCCTTTGATCCTCTTGGTGAGGTACTTTTGGGGTCTTTCCAGTTGCTGCAGGTGTCTGGTAAGGTACATTCCAAAAGGGGCACTGTACT
Source organism: Protopterus annectens (assembly GCF_019279795.1). NCBI lineage: Eukaryota > Metazoa > Chordata > Ceratodontiformes > Protopteridae > Protopterus > Protopterus annectens. Next base: position 1,373,611,811 of record NC_056731.1, read on the forward strand.
CAATTATGGGCCTGATGAGGGATGAGTAAAGAGGCACGATGACCTCCCCTGATCTAGATGTGAATCCCTTCATGATTAGGTGGGCTATATAAAATGTTTTTCTAACTACTTTGGCCACGTGGTTTTCAAATGAGAGATTGCTATCAACTTGGGTCCCCAGGTCCCTAATTACTTCTTCCGTACTTAATGGATTACCACCTATGTGGTAATTTGTGGGCACTTTGTTTTTGCCAAAGGGGATGTCTATACACTTTTTGGCGTTTAGCTTGAGGCCATGGCTCTGGCACCAGTTGTCTGTTTCTATGAGGCCCTTTTGTAGGATGCTTGTCTCGGCTGGAGAGTTGATTATGGCGCCTAGTTTGCAGTCATCTGCGAACTTGGTCAGCCACAATCCTTCCGTGTTGGCCTGTGCCTCCGAGAAATATATACCGAACAAGAGAGGTCCCAGGACTGAGCCTTGTGGGACGCCACTTGTAACTGGTTTGGAGTCTGACATGGCTCCAGCAATTCTAACCATGTGGGTTCTGTCCTTGAGCCAGTTTGCAACCCATCTAGTGACATAGGGGTTTATATTTAAGCTGGTGAGCTTATCTATAATGCCCGAGTGGGGTATTGTATCAAAGACTTTTGCGAGGTCCAGGTAGGCTGTGTGGACCACCTTCCCCTCGTTAATGGCCTTGGTGACTGTTTCAAAGAAATCAACCAGGTTTAAGAGGCAGGATCTGCCCTTAACAAAGCCGAACTGGGTAGGATCCAGTGTCTGTAGGTCCCCAATATCTTTATTTATGATCCTTTCCATAGCTTTGCAGACCAAGCTAGTCAGGCTTATGGGGCGATAGTTTCCAGGATCTGTTGAGGCACCACCTTTGTGGAGAGGGACCACTGTTGCTGTACACCACTCTTTGGGTACATATCCTGTAGTAAGGCTGAGATTGAACAGTAGTTTTATGTTTGGGTTTAGCTCTTCTTGGAGTTCATGTAGGACGCAGCCCGGGACACCGTATGGTCCCATTGATGCTGTGTTTTTTGCTTTGGAGAGGGCGGCTCTTACCTGAGCATCTGAGATGTCAGGGGGGCAGCACTCTGCTGGGATAGATATTTGCCCTTTTGGTGGGGAGGGGGGAGAGACGTTTGTGCTGAACCTGTCAGCTAGGATGTTGGCAATGTCTGTGGGTTCGGTGTATTTTTTGTCATTTTGGACTAATTCTGAGCATATCTGGGAATTCCCACCCAGGTTCCTAACATAACTAAAGAAAGCCTTGTGATTATCCTTAGTGTCCTGTGCAATTTTTCTCTCGAAGCTGGCCTTAGACGATTTTATGAGTGCCCATAGTTTTTTGCTAATACTGATCAGAGATGCCTTCCCTTTTTGGGATTTTGCTCTATCATGTAATAGCTTCCTTCTTCTATTGTATAGTTTGTTTATGGCTGGGGTCCACCAGCATGGACAGAGATAAATAAACAGTTATCAAACAATGAAAAAGCAAGAAGTATAATACCAAAGTACTTAGCTAAGTAGTTTGGTATAAATAAAAAGTTACTTTTCTGAAAATGATACATAATTGCTTCTGTAACCTTTGAAGATTCTTTGCCTCTGTCATGCTTGATGGCAGTGCATAAGAGAAGATGTCAGAGACTCGTGCTGCTGTTGCCAAAGGCAAAATTAAGTTGTGGACTGAGGGTATTTGTCAGCTGATTGATTGCTTGTTAGTGGGTCATCAAACAATATTCATTTCAACTGATTAGATGTTTCCGTAGTCACAGTAAGAACCTTGATAAATAGGAGAGGCTTGACAAGCATTTAGAGTTTCAGTATCACATCACTATAACAAAGGCCAAAATAAGCAAAATATTCATCTGGTGAGAAAGAGTTCTAACTTTCTTTCACCTGAAGGGAGATATACACTTAGTATCACACCTAGCACAATAGAATAGTCTTTCTATATCATAACCTCAGCATCAAAGAAGAATCTTTTGAACCGACAAGCAGTTAGCAACCATATCTCCAGTTTTATTAGGCTGCCTTCCAAAGGAAAAGCAAGTTGTATAACAAAGATCATGAAATGAACCACATTTCAAGAAAAAAACTCTTAGAACACTTTAAAGAAACCCACAAATACACCTGCTTTTCAAAGGGTAAACAACTTAACAAACACATCAAAATCTTCACCCTGTCCTTAGACTTCTTTGCAATTGTTCCAAAACTTCAGTAGGCAACCTGCAACTGTAAATATGCACAAGCATTCTCATAACAGATAATCTATAGTGCTACTGTTATCTTGCAGGGTAGAAAGGAAAATGTCTGTATAGATAATAATGGTAGATTACATCCATGCATAATTAGGGTCTATATTACGAGATTGAAATCCCATTTCAGCAAACACCAGAAGACCGACACATATAGCGTGAACTACGGTAACAGTGAACATTCAAAACCGCGAAACACAAAATGTCGAAGTCTCATGGTTGGCCCATCTGTGGTATAGCACTGTAAGTTAAGTGTGCGATAGTTACGGACCTTAGGGTTAGGGTGGGGGTTAAGGTAAGTGCATATATAGGTAATGTAGGTAAGGTTTAGTGTAGGGTTAGAAGTAGGGTTTTGTTAACTGTATGTGTGTGGATTATTTGTTTTGTTTGGGTATATGTCTGTAGGGTAAGTATGCGATAGTTACAGACCTTAGGGTTAGGGTGCGGGTTAAGGTAAGTGCATAGATAGTAATGTATGTAAGGTTTAGTGTAGGGTTAGAAGTAGGGTTTGGTTAGTGTATGTATGTATTTTATTTGTTATGTTTGGGTATGTAGTATGTAGCACGAGGTGGTGTTGGCCGACTATGATGGTTCGAGATTTGAAAATTTGCTGTTTATGGGTTTCGGCATATTTGTGGTTCGGGCTATGTGTGTCGGTGTTGTGATGTTCGATGATACGGGTTTTCGATTAAGTAATATAGACCCACATAATTATATACATGCTGCCTGCACATCTCTACAGTTTGCATATAATAACCAAATATAGGCAGACCAGGTAGATTATATAGTTACATACAGGCTGATAACACAGTAGCTTGCTTTCTGAAGTTCATTTATTAGAACTTAATTTTTAATACTTACTGTACTGTCCACTGCTCATGATTTAACTGCTGGCAAATTTTGATATGTGTTCTTATTTTCCTAGTTGAACTCTGTGTTACCTATCTTAGTGGCAATCATTATCACACTGCCATGGCTTCTGTGTTGTATGACATTGCAGGATACTTTTGCTCAGTGCCTGATACCCATTGTGTTTAAATATAATAATGTAGGGTAACTATGCCCTATATCTTATTCCAACTGTGCTTTATACTATTCCTGCATTGTCTGTTACTGGATTCATGTCATGCTATCTGATGACAGTTTCAGTGAATGAGGAATGATTTAGTACAAATAGTCAAAAGTTAATTTCACTGAAAGACAATTTGAATGAAATTCCATTTTACTGAATGTGGTATAGCTAGGCATACTTCTGTAATAAATAAACAGGTATGTTTAGATGTGTATTAAGAGATTTCAACAGGTGGCCATGGATTTATTATACTTAAATAAGGGGTGGGAGGTGCAGGGAAGCTTCCCTCCTTTTTAAAATATTTTACCTATTTTTTTAACTGTATCATGTTTTATTTTGAATTTGATTAAATGGTCTTTCAGTGAATATGTAGTATGAATCAATTTACTGTGTACCTCTGTACCTGGGTCATGGCTGAAAAGGGTATTTTTGAACTACCAGCTCACCCAGTAAACAAGGCGTTAAATAAATAAAATAAATAAATTCAATTTACTACTGTGATTCTTTGATTTCAAGCTGTTAAAACTGCATTTATTTTTCTTGCTGGTCATCTAGCAGACATGCTCAAACTGTTGTCTTGGATAACTTCCCCATCAGAACTCTCACTCCATCCACAGAGTGAAAACTAAGTATTACAGGACACAGCTTCTTTTTCTTTACCCTAGAACTTTATAAATCTCTTCCTTCTGCCCTAAAATCAGATCAGTCATACATTTAACTCAGCCTGAAATTAAACAAAAAAACAAAATATGTAAAGTGAGCTTGCTTCCATACCCCAAATGTTAAACCTCTTCTCAAATCTGTTATGTCTTTAAAATGCATCATACAAGTGCACAACACACTTGTACAGTGATACCTCTCCCCTCAAATCTCCCTGCGACATCCGCAATACTCCATTATCTGCCTCTCTTCTTTTTTTCTTGCCATCCATATTCATGCTTTGTAAAGGCAGCATATAAATTCTCCAAAAAGTATGTTGAAATGTTTCAGTACATTGCACTGATTTCTGTTTTCATCATACATGCAAGGAAACAACATTCTAAAGCTATGAGCATACTATAAACTTAATTCTTCAACTCAGTGACTGACTTGTATGTATGTCAAGTGTTCAAATGCTTTGTATTCACTGGATTGGGATGAAAATGGTACACTTGCATCAATGATGTAGCCTAGGGGAAACATTAATTAATTGATTAACGGACTGACTGATTGATTGATTGACTAAGTAAATACATTAGCTGCTTTATAATGTCAGGCTCTGTTTTCTTGAAATCCTGCATAGTCACTTTATTTGACATGATTTGCTAATTAACCTGATTTTGTAAATTATATGGAGTAATGAAGATTTGTTCCAAAATGGCTACCCATATTATTTCTAGAGTCAAATTAACTTTTTCATGGGTTACTGGAAACCCATCACTAATGATGTTAGTCATACAATTAAAATGTCAACACTTTTTTAATTATATTCTCCTACCTGTTGCTTACCACAATAAAGACAGTATATGGACTGCACCCATCCATTCTTCATCACTGTGGTGAAAGCTGGTCACAGTGTCCATGTCATTCAGGCAGCTAGAAAGTATTTTATTTTTGTTTTCTAGTCTTAATTTCTCCCCTAGCAGCTGATATTTACATTCACTGATACAAGAGCCTGCTATGCCTTCCACTGATTGTGTATATTCTTGAATGAATTGAGTGAAACTACCTCAAGGAGATGATTTGACAGAGGCAAGTGAAATTCCCTAACCTATACATTGTAAATCACCCTGTTCAGTGAGAGCTGATGTCGCAGTAGGCCAGACCTCCTCACTCCCTTGTGAATGACTGAGACAGCTTTTCAGGCATAACCCATTGTTGTTCTTCAGACCATCCACCCATCCATCCATCCATCCATCCATCCATCCATCCATCCATCCATCCATCCATCCATCCACCTATCCATCCATCCATCCATCCATCCATCCATCCATCCATCCACAACCCCTTTTTCCCATTTTTGCACATGGGGTTGGGGGTGTCATTTCAAAACTGACAATCATCTAGAGTCAGGGTTTACACCTCTGGGTTTAAAATATCTCAGTGATTTAGAATAGCAATTTCTTAAAAACAATGCCAATCAAATGGAGTAATAAACATAATCTTACTACTTTCAGGATGCAAATGTACTGCCAAAAGCTACTCACAGCATCCAATAAGGAAAATGCATTAGCTTCAATTTGGTTTGCAGTTATTTTTTTCTGGTGGTTGCAGAATGAACCTTTTCTCTCTTGACTGCATTGTTCAGACATTTCAAATCAACACAGTTCTGTACTTGTCCATTTCTTCTTCATAACCATCTCCATAGGCTCAAACCAGTTGTAGGTTGCATAAGATGTTTATAAGCCTCCATTTTCTGTCTTGCACCTTCCTCTTCCTGAATCTGCAGCAGGGATACATTATAAGCTATTATGTACAGAGAGCAGCTGTGTATTAATTTTCAGTTAGACTATTGCTGGTTCTATTTTAAGCAAACATGCACCACAAATATCATTCAAGCATGTTGAGTCATTCTCTCTTGTGCCACTTTATTAGTTATGTATCTACTGAGTAAATTGTTTGCATATTGAATACAAATCACATAAAAATGTGTCTTTCGTGTATACTCAACGTTAATTTAAAAATGCCCCATGGAATTTAGTTGGGAAATTAGTTACTAGGCAGAAATATTATTTCAGGATTAAGCATTTTGTAGGACTTTGCTCTTTATTAAATTTTATTTTATTTTATTTTCATTTGTTAACAGTCTTAAAACACTGATTTGCATAGAACACAAACATCTACTTCCGCATCTATTTACAATAGGATAGGACTGTCTCTTATAAGAAGTAGAACTGCCCAGTGCTCCTTGTTTCTGTAAGCCTTATTCCCTGACCTGAAAAAATATCTGCCATGTCATTCCCTTCCTCAGAAACGTCATTCACTGATTTAATATGATACATTTTTGAACAATGTTTAGCCTTCTGGCATTTTTTACATGAAGACTTAGGATATTGTTTATCTTTCTAATGCAGTAGTCTCTCTAACCTTCTAAATTTCAGTATTACCTTCATTAGCTTTTATACTTTTGATTTTTTCCATGTTGATTTTCTCTTAATTTTACCATTTTGCTGACTTTGGGTATGGCCATTAAACTTCCTGAACAGTGCTCAGACCTCACCGTATATAGTTACTCAATGAGCACCTCTTAAGACTGCTGAACTGTCTGTGAAGTTGCTGCACTCTTTAATTTCTTCAAATCTTTTGGGTTTCTAATACCATGATGGGAATGGACCCCATTCCTAAGTCAAAGTATGATTAAAGTTCATGAAATTAGTATTGTTTCACTCTTTGATGTCAGCCAAAAGTGCTCTTTGCAGAACCCGCAGTTTACCCAGTAATGACTTCTTCTGCAATTTGTACAGTTACATGTATTTATAGCATTTCTAAATATGATTGTAGAATATTTTTTATAAGTCCAGTTGCTCCTACTAATATTGGAACAATTTGGGTATCTTTCTTCCACATTGCTCTCGTTTCTGCTTGCAAATCCTGATATTTTATAACTTTGTGTCTTTCTGTATGCAGGACACTGTAGTCACTGAGTGTGGTGATTTTAGTGATCAATGCTACTGTTGCCTTCTTTTCTTGGACCACTATATCTGGTTTTCTACCATCTATCTTTTAAACTGTTGGTAATAGATGATCCCATGTGATATAGACTTCTTTATTTTCTATGATGCTTTGTGGCTCATGTTTCCAGTGTTTTGTAGCCACTTTAATAACATAATGTTTGCACAATCCCCAGTGCAACAGTCTAGTCACATTATTATGCCTTTCAGTATTTAGTCCTTCTGCCATTAGTATGTCACAACTAGCAACAAGGTGTGCGACTGTTTCCAGTTTGGTTTTATAAAACCTACATTTGTCTGTTTCTCTCACATGTTCAATGGACTTTGTAAACCAGTGTGTATGCAGCCCACTGTCTTGGGCTGCCAATATTAATCTTTCATCTCTTGGTTTGAATTCACCTCTCCTCAACCATTCCTGCATTTGTTCCTAATCAACATGAGGTTCTTCCAGAAGTTTTCTATACTTGCAACAATATTTATGCATTTTCCACATTTCTTGCCTTCTCATCTGGTCGTTCACCTTATATTCTTTCTTTTGTTTTTTGGCACATTCAGTTGCTGCCTGATTTCTATCTACTTCTGGTTCGATTTCCATACCTACTTGACGCCTATATGCTTCTGCTAGATTAAGCAGAGAGGTCATCTTAGATTTATTCTCCTCATGTTTCAAAACTTTCACTATGTTTGGGTGTTGTGAGCTCAGCAGATATGTGTGGAGTCTCACAATTGCAGATCTATACATATAATTATTTTCAAGGAGGCCTATCCTTCCTTCAGAATGGGGAATACATAATCTTGGTATGCACTGATTTTTATAAATCATTTGGTGAGAATGAAGCATCCTTCTTGTTTTCCTATCTAATCTATCCATCACATTTTGGGGCCAGTCAATCACTCCAAAACTGTTAGTTTGGACAGGAAAAGCAAATTGGTTTAGAGCCTGGATTTTGTTCTTAGATGTCAGTGCTGTTTTCAGGATTAATTTAAGTCTTCTGAAGTATTCCTTACTAAGTTTTATTCACACTTGATCGTGTTTTATTGTTGATCCTTCATGAATTCCCAAATATGTATACACTCCTTCTTGTTCAAGTTCTTTTTTGTCACATTCTTGTCCCAAACTGATGTTTTCCTGGTGTTGCAGTTTTCCTGCTTTAAAGGTTGCTTTTGTACATTTATCAAGACCAAATGACGCTCATATCATCTGAAAAAGTTTTGACAACTTGCAATTGTGCTTTCGTTTCCTCATCTGATGAGCTATGCAGTTTTCAATCATTGACAAAGAAAAGATGAGAAGTTTATACACTTTGCTGTCTTCTAGGAGCCAAATTATAGCCATGGCCTAGGCTGTTAAGTAGACAGCTTAATGGGTTAAGGGCAAGGCAAAATAGCAGCGGTGACAAAGAGTGACCCTGGAATATCCCCCTTTGAATTTTTATCTCAGGGATAATAATTTGTCTTTTATCATGGCTTAATTGCAAAGTGGCCTGCCACTGTTTCATGGTCCCTGTAATGTAATCAATCAATGTAGGATGTATCTTAAGAACTCTTTTATCCATGAATGTGGGATATTATCAAGTGCTTTTTTGTAGTCAATCCATGTCATACTTAGATTCTTCCCCTTTTAACAGTTCTCCACTATGACTTTATTTAAGAAAAAATGATCCTTTGTTCCATATGACTTTCTTTTATTGCCCTTTTGGTCTACTGTCATAATTGAGTTTTCTTCTAAATGATTATAAACTCTGTCAACATAAATTCCCGTGTATAGTTTATATGTCATCGGAAGACAAGTTATTGGTCTATAATTTTTATGGTAACTTGCAGGTTCACTCTTGAGTAGGAGCATTGCTTTTCCTGTTGTTATGCTGTTATTGCTGCCAGTGTGAGGTTTTAGCTGTAATGTGAGAGAGATCTTTATTTAAAAAGCACACCACATCACAATGAGGTTCCAGATGATATCATTCTTAAGTATAAACTCTGAGTAAGTTACAGACAGATAGCGCATTTCTTATCATTAACAGTTATTACTGTTATTTTGGTTGTTTGTTATTTGATTGTTTTTGTAGATTTGTCTGACCTCTGATGTTCCTAGGGAAAAATCACCAAGTTTCCCAGTGGGAGACAAATTCTCTCAAAAGACCACCATTATTAGTTACTTAGTTGATCGAGCAAACGTCAAATAACTTGTCAGTTGAGAACACTGCAAGATTTACAAAAAAATGCATTGCTTCATCATACCTGAAATTCCTGCAGATTTTTTAGATTAAGGAAAGCTATTGACACTGAGAAACAGGTATTTTATTACTCTTCTAGCTTGAGATCCTTCTATGAATGATCAAAGGAAGAAAACACCCTAAGAGGGAAATGTAGACATTTCATAATGGGCAGGTCTAGATTAACAGCAGTTAAAGCATTCATGAACAGAGAGCATATTTATTTATTTATTTATTTATTGCATTTGTGTATTAGAGTGGTCTGACTGGGTAGACAAGCTGCCCTTTTCAGAGGAGCCCTGGGAGAAAAGATCCCCAATAAAAAAGAGTGAATAGTAAAACAATAGTTAATACAATTTAGACAATAAGCATAAATACTTTTTGGGCCAATATAATTAGTCGCAGTTTGATAAAGATTTTTTTATACCTGATATGGAAATAGTACACAGTAGAATAAAAATATCATTATGTGTTAAATTTGAGGACAAGAAGATGAAAACAGATTATTTATCATTGACATATAATGCAATTTATCACAAACCTTTATGGCAGAAGTTATATGACAGAAAAAATGTGTAAATTTTTAGAATGACAATAAATGCTGATGTTCTTTGAAGTACAAAGAACAGCAGACCAGACTGTGGTTATACCAGAAGGAGTGTGGAGGTCATTTAGTGAGCAGAGAGGCTGTATAGAGACAGTGGCTAGGACCAGGAAGAGATCTTGTGAGAGAGGCAGCATTTAGGTTATCCTAGGAGAGGTTCAAGAGCATAACTGAGTATTTTTAGGCAATGCTTTAAGAGTAGATTAAAAGGCTTCTTGTTTTCTAATATTCTAAGAAAGAAAAGGGTACGGAATTCTAGGTTTTAGAGTGAGAGGAGGAGTGTAATGAGTCTCCAACAGTATTGTTCAATTTAGCTACACTTAGTAATGTTTTGTCAGTAGAGTATAGTGATCTGTTTGGTACTATTGAGTTAGATAATATTGGTTAGACTTGGACATTTGTCTGGGTCATATATGAGTTTATGTGCCATGACAAGCTGTGGGCATTTGTCTGGGTCATATATGATTTCATGTGCCATGACAAGCTGTGGGCAGGTTAAACACTGCCTTAATTTCAGCCACTGAAGTAGCTTTAGTGTGAGGCAGCGATGTGTCCTATAATGATGGTTGACAGTAAATATTGTAATTTTATTATAGCACTAATCAAGTAAGCAAAGTTGGTTGTACTGTAAATTGACAAATATATAGCCTTAACTCCAACAACCCAGTGGACACAGCAATGCACAGCAACAATGACTAAGGTCAAAAATAGAGCAAGACAATCATTTAAATTTTTAGCAGTTTTGTTCCTCTGTTTTTATTTGGTACTTCATCAGACATCATTTAAAAACATTCTCTGGCTGCCTTAATAAAAAAATATTGGCGCCAAAATTTGTATTAAACTAAGCAATCAATTCACTTAATTCAGGTCATGTGATCACTAACACCAAAACTCTACTTCCTTTAAAAACATATAGTACTATTATATAAATACATCTTTTACAAATTTTTATATATCACAATTTTTTTAAAACCATTTACTTTAAACAGCTTATATAATCAAAACATTCTAAGCCTAAGACATTTGACATTTGTGCTTTTATTGAGGCCAGGAAACTGATCAGCTCTAAGAAAAATTTGCCAGTATAGCTCGCTGGTCTCTAACACATTATTAAACCCATTAGTGAACTCCGTAGTGTCAATCTGTTCTAATACAGTGAAATGAAATTTCTTGAAATCCAAACATTTAGTACTGTGTTTATACAAAGCATTGTTCTAATCTTTTTTATTGATAGCCCTAATGTGTTCCTTAATCTGAAATCAAAGCTGCCTTGCAGTTTTGCCCACATAATAATGAATGGATTAACTACAGACAACTATATATACATTGGTTTTCTTTCTACAGGTATAGCTATTATTACTTTTAATAGATAAACTTAAATGTGGAAAATCAACATAATTTAACCCACGTACATATCTGCACTGCTTACAATCAAAACACTTGAAAGTAACAAACTTACATCAAACACTTTTCCCACTAATGTCTCTTTTGAAAAGTTTCTTGATGTTATTAATCTTCTTATAAACAAACTGTGACAAACTACCAAGAAATATGCAAAGTTCAATATTTCCTTTTATAATTCTCCAATTATTTTTAATATTTATTATGTCTCTACTTTCAATACTCATAGTTACATGAAAAGCTAACATTTTATCTGCTGTCTTAGAAGGAATAGAGTCAACATTCTTTTAAAGTCCTTCTATTATAATGGGGAAATTCCATATATCTTTGCTGGATTATGTCAGTCTTCATCTCTAATTCTTGCCTGGGATAACCCCTTGCAATAAACATATCCGTGGTATTTTCAACTTCATCTAAAAATTCAACATCATCACTAGCAATACGACTGACTATTACAGCACTAATCAAGTAAGCAAAGTTGGTTGGACTGCAAAATGATAAATATATGGCCTTAGAGATCCCCATCAATCCTGCAGAGGGCTGAGGGTGTCAGTTCTGGAGTGATGCAGCCTTGTTTCCCCAGCTCAAATGTCTACAAGCTTGAGACCCAACTTCCAAACAGCACAACATCTCTCATTTTTTTTTGTTTTCACAGAAGTTTTCTGATTTTGTTTTAGATTTTTGGTTTGCTCCTTGGTAAATGTATTATTTTGCTAATTGTTGAGGATTGTAGTCACAAAATAATAACAGGCATTTATGTTTAAAACTACATAGCCTTCTAAAATGTGTGCTAATGGAAAAGTTCCAAGCATATGTGCAATATTTAAAATCTTTTACTAATATTGGGCTTTTGTCCCTCTGTTAATTTCTACCTTTGTCTCTGATTATTGATCTAACAGAGTGATAGGTATGAACCCCACCTCTTTTAGCCCATCAGAATAAAAGCAGACATTATTCATTTTTCTATTACTGTACCATGTCTATATGTCAGTTATTATTTTTTTTTGCACAAATGCGTGCTTCTCCCCAAAAAGATGTGCAGACTTCCCCCTCACCCTAAATATTTACAATTTTTATCAAACAATTCAGGTGTGCAGGACTGGCTCCTGCCACTCAAGAATCCCTGCACTCATGAAGGTTCACAGATTTTTGTTTTAATTGAAATTTGGTAACTAGGTAAGTGGGCTGGTCAGCTGACCACTTGCAGTCATGACTATGGTAAAAGTTGAGCATAAGTACAATAGAAATCTGGAAAAATACAATATTTTTACAAGGGCAATTGACAATGGAAGAATTAATAGCAAGCAGAAAATGGAAATATATTTACAATATTTAGATGACAGCAAAGGTAAATTGTAAAAAAAAATTTGGGTGAAGGAGTGGGTGAAGGCGGTAGCCTGCTTCCAATTTGCCACATAGTCCTCCAAAAAACATTTGTAGTCAAAAAATGCTGTGGATTGTCCAGGTGCCTGCAGGGCTGATGAAAAGAAAAGGGTACTGGTCCAGTGACTGGCTATTTGATTGCAAACTACAAGACAAAGTGGACATGTTAGACATAGATCAGATACACTCTCATTTGTGGCCACATTATGATATGAATGATAAGCACACTACTGCTTCAAGGACTCTATCAAAAGATAGAGGTTATAGGGTTAAAGTATTCCTGGCACCATAAAGTCTGCTCTTCAGTTTTTTCCTTAAAATTAGCCAGATTCTTAATTTTAGCACTTGAATCTGCTTCTTTGTGCTCAGCACTGGTTCAGAACTGTTGTAAGCACTAAATAAGCTACAAATTACTACAGCACTCAATCTTTCTTATTACCTATTACCTAGTGGTTACCAGTATTTTTGTACTTATGGACAATACAGTTACGATTACTGAATCCTACACAATTGCACTTTATAAGCACTTACACGAGTGCATGGATCGTGCTATCCCAAACAGAACCAAGATGCTATCCTCCAAAAAAAGGAAGCCAATCTGGTGGTCCCCCTGCCATAAACAAACTGTACAGCAGAAGGAAGAAACTGTTGCAAAAGAGAGTAAAATCCCATGAGTGGAGGAGCTCCCTGGTCAGCCTCAGTAAGAAGCTGTGATCCCTGATAAAATCCTCCAAAGCTAGTTACAAAAACAAAATCGCCACTGATTCTAAAGACAACCACAAAGCCTTCTATAGCTATGTCAAGAATCTCAATGGCAACACTCAGATCTGCTCTGAGTTACAGCACAATGGCACTAAATATAAAGACCCAACTGATATTGCCAACATCCTGGCAGATATGCTCAGTGCTAACTTTACCCCCCCTCACCCCCTAAAGGGCCCATCTCTATACCGGAAGAATGCAAAGTTCCTGTAATCATGGCTGCACAGGTAAAAACCACACTCTCCAAAGCCAAGACCACAGCATCCATGGGACCAGACAACATCCCAGGCTGTGTTCTACACAAACTACAGAACGAACTGACATCCCACCTAAGTACCATGTTCAATCATAGCCTTACCTCAGTCTTTGTACCTGCTAAATGGCACACAGCGATGGTTATCCCACTCCACAAGGGGGGAGCCACCACGGACCCTGGGAACTACCACCCCATTAGCCTGACGAGCCTGGTCTGCAAGGCCATGGAACGTACCATCATGGAACTTATAAACAAAGACATTGGTAATCTCCAAACTCTGGACCCCACCCAATTTGGGTTTGTAAAAGGCAGATCATGTCTGCTAAACCTGATAGATTTCTTTGAAGCAGTCACCAAAGCAGTAGATGAGGGTAAGGTGGTTCACACAGCCTATCTAGATCTTGCCAAAGCTTTCAACACCATTCCCCATTTTGGAATTATAGATAAACTCACTAAACTAGGTATAAATCCCTATGTCACAAGATGGGTTGCCAACTGGCTCACTGACAGAACCCACACTGTGAAAGTAGCAGACTCCAAATCCGACTTCAGACCAGTGACAATTGGAGTGCCACAGGGTTCAGTCCTGGGTCCTCTCCTGTTTGGTATCTACTTTTCTGAAGTACAGGCTAACACAGAAGGTCTTTGGCTAACAAAGTTCGCAAATGACTGCAAACTAGGAGCCATAATCGAAACTCCTAATGATGTGGACATCCTACAAAAAGGCCTCACTGAGACAGATGCCTGGTGTCAAAACCATGGCCTCAAGCTCAATGCCAAAAAGTGCATTGTCATCCCTTTTGGTAAAAACTCTGTACCCATGAACTACAACATAGGTGGTAGTATATTTAACACCAAAAGTGTGATAAGAGACCTTGGGACACAGGTGGCCAGTAGTCTCTCCTTTGATAATCACATCACCACAGTAGTCAGGAAGTCCTTCTATGTGGCACACCTCATCACAAAAGGTTCTTTATCCAGAAAAAAAGAGGTCATTGTTTCCCTCTACTCATCACACATTAGACCCATTATAGAGTACAATGCCCCTTTTGGTATGTACCTCACAAGACATCTACAACAACTGGAAAGGCCACAGAAATACCTCACAAAGAGGATTACCAGCCTCAAACAGATGCCCTACGCAGACTGTCTCAAAAAACTCCAGCTTTACTCCGTCGCATATCGCCTACTCAGAGATGATCATTGCCTAACATACAAAGCTATGTCAAACCCAGAGCTGTTGGACATGCTCCACTTAAAGAAATCACAATCCCTCCAAGCTACATGCCCTAGGGACCTAAACTTTGTCACCACAATAAACAGAACATGCCGGAGGGATAGATTCCTGTCCCAGAGTCTTCCCATACTCTGGAATAAACTACCTATCTATATCAAATAAAGCTCCTCATTAGCACTCTTCAAGAAAAATCTTGATGATTGGATGGGAAATAGAAAATTCAGCCTGGGGATCACTTATGTGGCTCTGCTCGACAGTGGCACAGGAAAATAATTTTCTTGGGTGGCAAAAGCCAGGTTACCTTTTTGGCTGGGCTTGTATAGGCTCTGGGGCTGATAGCCTAGTACCTACCTATGAACCTATGAACCTTATCTTCCTCAGTTGCTTAGAGGAAAACAGTTCTAGTACTTACTTCCCTCATTTATCTACAGGAAATTAGTAATTACCCAGGCATGTCCAAAGAACACCTCCCAGTGTTCTCTCCTGTCTACCTGATGAATTTGGGCATCTTGGTGCAATGTAGCAATTGTCTCATGTACACTTACAACCCTCTCCTCCTACCACCCAAACACTACAACCTGTGAGAGATGCATGTATCTAGCCAAACTGGAGGCAAAGCTCTCTCAAGCCAAGAGTGAACTTGCCAGTCAAGAGGAGATGGTAAACACTTGCACCATACCACAGTCATCACATATTCCCACTAAACCCACCCCACCGAAACCCACACAAAGATACAAAAAAACATTCACAGAGGCTCTCAATAATAATCTACCCAAGCAATAGAGACCTCCAAGCAGAAACTCAAGCAACCTCCACCCCTCAACACAACCCAAAAGACACATAACCCACAGACTCAGTGTGCCACTCAACCACAGCCCATAAGGCAAAACAACGTACCCAACACATTAGTCATAGGTGACTCTGTAGTCAGGCATACTGATGTTCCACTCACCAGACTAGACAAGGAGAAGGTTACTGTTAGCTGCCTGTCGGGTGCCAGGATCCACCACATAACACATGCACTCAGGTCACTCCACAACAAGTAAAATATGACTCAGTCATTGTCCATGTTGGTGTGAATGACTTGAGATGTACCTCCCTGGACCACATGAAAAGAGACATGGAAGAGTTTTGTGATCTTGTAATCCAGGCAGGTATGACCCTAGCCCTGAGAAGCATCCTACCATCGCCCAGAATGATATTGCAGTACAAGGACAAAATGATTGACTTCAACAATTGGCTAAGCTTCTGGTGTCATTCTAAGGGGATCCAGTATCTGTCTGCCTCAGATGACATGGTTGATAGGCCACAATGCTTTGCCAGAGATGGCCTGCACCTGCCACCCCTGGGATTCCAGATATTGACTAAGGCTCTTGCCTCCCCTAAAGTGCCTTTTTTGGCAAGGTACAAATGACAAATCCACCACCGTAACAGGTGCAGCAAGCAAAAACTGAGGGTAATGCTACTCAACACTAGAAGTCTAAACCTCAAAATGCATCACTCACTCAAGGCACTCCTTAAAATGGAGAACATTTATATCTGTGCAGTGACTAACACCTGGTTCAATGCTCCAGAAAGCACCTCTGCATTATCAGGCTATAACTCATACCATTCCTTTCGGCCATCTAACCTGGACTGAATAACCAAAGGCAGAGGTGTGTCTAAATTCATTAAGGATACCCACACCTCCAGGCTAGTTGCTCAACATAATGTATCTGAAATTATCCAAGTGCAACTAACTCTGGGAAAAACTGCAATCCAAATTGTAGCGTGCTACAGATCCCCCACCATGCCCCAGGATTCCCACTCCTCTTTTCTTGATATACTGGAAAATATTAAGGATCAACCAAACACCCTAATAATGGGCAGTTTCAACTACCCCACCATTAACTGGGAAAACTACTCATGTACCAACTCCTTTGCTCAACAATTTCTAGAATTCATAAACTCCAATGCCCTGGATCAACTTATCCACACCCCCACCAGGGGCAACAATATCCTAAACCTAGTCATTACCAACATGAGTGACCGGTGTTCCACACCTGAAGTCAGCTCTTCATTAGTCAGATCTGACCATAAGCTAATCACCTTAGCCACATCCCGCCCCCACCCCCCATTAAGGAAACCACTGTAATAAAACTTCTCCAAAGCCAACTTCATGGTTCTCAAGACAGAAGTGGCAAACTTCACGACACCCATGCAGATGGACAGTACAGTTATGAGTGCCGAATCCTACACAAATGCACTCTATAAGCACTTACATGAGTGCATGGATCGTGCTATCCCTAACAGAACCAAGATGCTTTCCTCCAAAAAAAGGAAGCCAATCTGGTGGTCCCATGCTATAAACAAACTCTACAACAGAAGGAAGAAACTGTTGCAGAAGAGAATAAAATTCCATGAGTGGAGGAGCTCCCTGGTCAGCCTCAGCAAGAAGCTGAGATCCCTCATAAAATCCTCCAAAGCTAGCTATAAAAACAAGATTACTACTAATTCTAAGGACAACCACAAAGCATTCTATAGCTGTGTCAAGAATCTCAATGGCAACACCCAGATTTGCTCTGAGTTACAGTACAATGGCATGAAAATTACAGAACCAACTGCTATCACCAACATCCTGACAGATAGGTTCAGTGCTAACTTTACCCCCCACCCCCACCCCCTAAAGGGCCCATAGCTATACCAGAAGACTGCAGAGCCCCTGCAATCACAACTGCACAGGTAAAAACTGCACTCTCCAAAGCCAAGAACACAGCTTCCATGGGACCGGACAACATCCCAGGCTGCGTTCTACATGGACTTTAGAACAAACTGACCCCTCATCTAAGCACCATGTTCAATCATAGCCTCATGTCAGACTTTGTACCAACTGAATGGTGCACAGCAACAGTTATACCACTCCACAAAGGGGGAGCCACCATGGACCCCAGGAACTATTGCCCTATTAGCCTGATGAGCCTGGTCTGCAAGGCCATGGAACATATCATCATGGAACTCATAAACAAAGACATTGGTAACCTCCAAACTCTGGACCCCACCCAGTTTGGGTTTTTGAAAGGCAGATCATGCCTTCTGAACTGGATAGCCTTCTTTCAAACAGTCACCAAAGCTGTAGACAAGGGTAAGGCAATTCACACAATCTATCCTGACCTTGCCAAAGCTTTCAACACCATCCCCAATTCTGAAATTATAGATACACTCATTAAACTGGGTATACATCTATACCACACAAGATGGGTTGCCAACTGGCTCACTGACAGAACCCACACTGTAAAAGTTGCAGACTCCAAATATGACTGAAAACTAGTGACAAGTGGAGTACCACAAGGTTCAGTCCTGGGTCCTCTCCTGTTTGGTATCTACTTCTTTGAAGTAAGGGCTAACACAGAGGGCATCTGGCTGACAAAGTTCACATATGACTGCAAATTAGGTGCCATAGTTGAGTCCCCAAATGACATAGACATTCTACAGAAGGGCTTCACTGAGACAGATACCTAGTGTCAGAGCCATGGCCTCAAGCTCAATGCCAAAAAGTGCACTGTCATCCCATTTGGTAAAAAGTCTGTACCCATGAACTACCACATAGGCAGCAGTCCACTTAATGCTGAAAGTGTGATAAGAGACCTTGGTACTCAGGTGGACAGTAGTCTCTCCTTTGATAATCACATGATCACAGCAGTCAGGAAATCCTTCTATGTGGCACACCATATCACAAAAGGGTTCTCATCCAGGAAAACAGAGGTCATTGTGCCCATCTACTCAGCACTTATTAGACCCATTATTGAGTACAACGGCCCTTTTGGAATGTACCTCACAAGGCATCTGCAACAGCTGGAAAGGCCACAGAAGTACCTCACAAAGAGGATTATGGGCCTCAAACAGATGCCCTACGTTGACCATCTCAAAAAACTCCAGCTTTACTCCATAGCATATTGGCTACACTGAGGTGATCTCTGCCTGACGTACAAAGCTATGTCAAACCTAGAGCTGTTGGACATGCTACACCTAAAGAAATCCCAATCCCTCTGAGATACATGCTCTAGGGACCTAAATCTTGTCACCACAATAAACAGAACATGCTTGAAGGATAGATTCCTGTCCCAGAGACTTCCCATACTCTTGAACAAGCTACCTATCTATGTCAAGCAGAGTTCCTCATTAGGACTCTTCAAGAGAAATCTTGATGAGTGGATGGGAAATAGGAAATTCACCCCAGAGATCACTTCTGTGGCTCTGCTTGACAGGGGCACAGGAAAATAAATTTCTTGGGTGGCAAAAGCCAGGGAACTTGCTGGCTAGGGTTACATAGGCCCTTCGGCTGATAGCCTAGTACCTACCTATGAACCTATGAATCTCCTCTGGGCAGTCTACAATAATACTGGGAGAATATTATTAACTTTTAAAAGAGGTATCTAGAAGTCAGAGGCTTAGGGAGAATCAAGAACCATGGCCATTCTAGTAGTTATTAATGATTTGAGGACAGCCTAGTAGTTATTAATGCTTTGAGGACAGCTTTGACTTTGCCTTACTATACCAAAAATCTCAGCCACACAACCCCTAGGAAGCCAAAATATTCTAGAAAAATATAAGTACCTCTACAAAATTCATGGGGAGATCCCTCCCTGATTTCAATGGCCGCAGCTGGAGATCTACACTGGTGTATCCATTCAACACCTTCTCAATGATAGGTGAATCTGTGTGTTTGACAATTTTGGCAAGACTGTTTATACTTTCTCTACCCTTGATATTCGGGACATCAGCTATAAGATCACGTGAATCAGTATCAAGGGAATATCTTTTAAAATGACAGGCAGCAGGAGCAAGGAAATTTAAGCTAAAACATTGTATATGTAAAAGAAAGACAGAGAGAGTGACAGTTCAAACAGTTTTAGATGTGGGAAAACACATACTAAAATCTGAAAAGATGCTGTAAATAACACTGCCAAGATGGAGCCACAGATATTTTTATCTGAGATACAGCTGGCTTAGAATTCTAGCTCTTCCTAAGGGTGAAATGAGTTAGCTACTAGATGCACTCTTAAAAAACTGCTCTTCATCCCTGTTTCTCAGACTATCTTACGATGATGGAAGAAAAGTTCCAGACAATGCATACAGGGAAGCACTTTTTTCACTCATTGTTCAAAAGTGCAGTAGAATTATCTTATTAAACAATGGTCCTTTATCTCAAAGTAGTCCGAAATGCAGAGTATAAATTGTTAACATTTGAAAATGAGAGTGTGTGTGAGAGAGAAAGAGCGTGAGAGAGAGAGACATAAAATAGAATGGAGCATGCAGCAGAGTGGGGAGAGAAGAACTGATCTCCAATGAGGCCCAGCAATAAAGGAAATTTAAAGTACTAACTACTAAAAAATCTCCTCCTCCATTGCACATCTTGTGATGGGGACTCCTTTAAACAAAGCTGGGGTGGTCTGATCTCAGACCATTGAGTAGGGGGAGATAATATTTACAGGTTACAAAACAATTTCATGGGATTCACACTTTTCCAAGGAATGCCCTCCCGCCTCAAAATCACTCATTTCAAGGAATATCATCCTTCTCTCATCAAGAGGAAAAACAAATATTCCTCTTTTTTTAACAGAAAAGTCATTGAGTGGTTGAGCCATAAAATGAGTTATTAGCCAGGAGCAGTGCAATTGTTTCTATTCAAGACTATCACTGGTACCATAGAAGGCTGGACCCTGGAATCTAATCCTATATCTGCCCACGCTAAATAAATTCCTGTTGTGCAATAATTCAGAGCACTTATACTCCAGATCTTACACCCCTTACTGATAAAGTGTGCCATTTGGTGACTCTGGATATGTGAGATGCCTGTCTGCATATCTGTATCTGCAAGGAACAGATATATTCAGTTTTGTGGTGGAGAAATAACTGGTAGAAGTTTAGCTGTCTACTATTTGGCATCTTCACTGTTCCCAGGGACTTCACCAGTGTTTGCTAACTTTGAGCCTAAGGGCCTTTCCCAGAAATGTGTTTGACATGAATCTCCTCAGAAGAGCTCAGTAGTTGCTTTTTTTATTACATTCATATGCAGTCCTCATAAATGGTGCCCCTTATCTCACTTGTGCTTCACTGCATCATTTCCTACTCTATCCCTATCCACCCTTGTTTCCCTTTGGGTTCATGCATTCCTTCCTCCTCGTATAATTTTCATTACTGTAGTATTCTAATACCTCTTTCCACTGTGTTTTTATTTTCCCCTCCTCTCCTTTCCTCATTCTAGTCAGTTCTTGGTTTTACCAATGTCTAGGGCTGTCCTGTACACCTTGTGTTCCCATACTGTTTTTATTTATTTATTTTTTGAGTGCTGATTGTTTTAACTTCAGTGCTCATCACTCTGACAATGTGTCTCTTTCTTCCTAGTTGCTGCCCTATTTGTTTATGGCACATATGCATAATTCCTAAATATGCTCTGTTCCTTTAAATTTCATGGCTGTTAGATGCCATGTGGGCAGTACTCTCTGGTTTTGATCTCCCTGTCCATATACTTTCTGCATGTACTTTAATGCCTTGGCTGCCTTCTCATAGCACCCTGCAACTCCTATCCATCCATCCTTACTGCATTTTCCAATTTTTTTCTCATTCCCTCTTCTTCCCCTTAGCTCTTTGTACATCTGTTTTGTCCTTTGTATCCATAACATCTTCCATTTCCTCTGGGGTGCCATCTATTCTCATGTTTCCCTTCCTTCCTTCCTTCCTGTATTTTCCTTTCTCCTGTTACCCTCTGTATTCTTTTACCAGGACTCCTTGAGTCCCACATGGGTCTGCGGACCTCAGGTATTTTCCACTTATTTCTTAATTTCACAATTGTTTTAATTTTTTCCCCACTATCATTTTCTCTGCATACAAAATCTTAGTCTTGATTTAATGTACTTTTCTATATTTCTTCATTTTCTCTCCTATCTTTGCCCCCAACCTTGTGTTACATGTAGTTTGTGGGTTCCCGTCACCCTACTTAATGTAGCCCAGTTTTTAGTGCAAATTCATTCATATCCTTTAGTTTGCTTCTTGGTATCTCTTAGCCTTTTGCACTTTTTGCTTAACCTTCTTTTTTTCTGTTTCCATCCAGTGAATAATATCACATGCCTGTGAATATATAGGGATATGCAGAAGTCCTTAGTCCACATTTCTCCCTTCCTTCTTATTTTTACCTTGTTCAGTCTTTTCCCCTTGTCTAAAATGATGAAGCCTTTTATCCACAGGGTTTCTTTGTATGTGCATAGCTGGAGGATAATTATTGTAGTATAGACATTCTTACTGCATTAATTATTTCTAGCAATGTATAATTGTTCTTCATTCCCCTCTCTGGGGACTAACCCTTACCTTTTTTCAACTTCTTGTAAGTTTCTCTGTACAACCTCTCTGACAGTGATCCAAAAATAGAGCCCTGACTACTTGGGGAACTCCACCTATTTTATTTCACCTATTCCTTCATTCCTTGTCTCCTTTTCTAATCTCACTACTGCTTTTTTTTGTTGTTACACGAGTCATGAAAATTCCCTAAACTTCCTCTGACTTTAACATGTTGTCATCTGCATATGAGACTTACTTAGATTTTATGTCCTCCTGTTCTTCCAGCATTACTAAATTGTGTCTGACTTCCATTGCCAGCTCCTTGATCACAAGCACAGACAGGAATGGAAATGTTGAGCACCCCTGTCTGGTCCCACTTGTAATTCTTGTCTCTTCAGATATTCCTCCATTCATGACTATTTCAGTTTCTGGGCTTGAGTATATGGTCTGTATCCAGCATATACATTTCCCTGCCCCGCCTTTGCTGCAATGTCTTCTATAGGAATTCCCACCTCAGCATATCTAAGGCCTACTACAGGTCAAAGAGCACAATTCCACACTTCCCTTCCTGCTTCTGTTCCTCTGTGTGCATAAATTCCAGTAGGTCACATCAATTTTTTTCTGCCTTCCTTTTCTTCACAAATCCATTTACCTTGATGGTTTTATTTTTGGCAATACTTCAGCCAGGCTTCCTGCCAATACTTTTGCCAAAATTTTGATGTCTGCATTAATCAAAAAGACATGCCTATAATTTCTCATATCTTACATTTGTTTTCACCTTTAGGTATCATGGTTATCCTGGCTCTCCACATACTTTTAGATGTTTTACCCAAGTCCTATATTCTCTTGTATTCTTTCTGCAGGATTTTCCACATTTCCTCACTCTGCCATTTATTGGATTCTAGGTGAAATCCATCTAGCCCTCTGGCTTTCTTCTCGTTTGTCTTGTGTTTGGTTTTCCTTATTCCATCCCTTGTCACCTCTGCATTCAGCTTATCTCTTTGCTTGTCCTCTGGTGTACAGCCTTCAATATTCTTTCCACAATTCCATTCTAAGACTTCTGTCCCTTCCTGTTATTTGTGGAGGTCCCTGAAGTATTCATAGATTCATAGATTAGTACAAGGCTGACTACCCATGTGGGCCATTTTAAGCCTAGCTAGTTACCCCAAGTAATAATCAAACCTTGTACCTTGTGTCTGTAAAGTAAACGCCTTAACTATTATGCCAACCTCACAACCCCTCAGCATGTCTTTCAAATTATCATTGCACCTCCCTCTCTTTTTATTCTTCTTCTTCTTCTTCTATTTCTTTGCTAGCTGCATCCCTGGCACCTCCACCACTATCCAACAGTAGAGTCTCCAGTGCTATTTTTGATTTTTTTGTTTGGTAATAATTCTACTGTCCAATTGATTTTTTTTCTTATATGTACCATTTCCTTTGTACTTTCATTTTTCCTGCTTCATTCTGTAACACATCCATCTCTCTCTCTCTCTCTCTTTCTCTATAGCGCTCCACAGTTCCCTGTCCTCCCTTCCTTCCTTCTCTTCTTACCTTATGCATTCATCAGTTTTCAGTCTGAGAGTGACTTTGATCCTATCTCAACAGGGTTCTTCCAGTTTGTCTCTGTCTTTCCTATTGTCCTGCATTGACTCTTTTACTGTTCTTTGCAGTGTTTCTTGTCTTCTTTTTTCCTTCCATTTAATGCTATTCCACCTCCAACCACTTCTCATTGTTTTCTCTTCCTATATGCTTACTTTAAGTCTCACTATTGCATGATCTGATATGTGTTACGTCTGTATTTGGACCTCTTCCAGTATATCCACCTGGTTGTCCTTCCCTAAGAATCTGTCTGACCTAGTTGTATGTACAAAAATATTTCATGTGAAGGTGTACTCCATCTTATATGATTACTTTTCCCTCCATATGTCCATCTTCCCTCCTTCTTTCAGTCCTTGGTCTAGCTCTTGTCTCATCTTTTTTTTTTATATTTCCTGTTTTCATATAACTTTTTTTCTTTTCAGTTCTGTGGTGACATAGTAGTGTTCCTCCCCATCATCTGTATTCTGTCTCTTGTTGTCTGCACCCAGTTGGCAAAAAAAATATGTAAATTCCCTCATCATCCCGTTTGGTGCATTTATGATTCCTATTTTTATTGTTCATTTTCTACCCTTCCCTGACAGATGATCTATCTGCCTACCAGACTTTTTTATCACTTTCTCTGTGGCTGTCTGATATCCACTCCAGATTATAATTGCTATGCCCCTCTTTCCTCCTTCTGTCTCGTTATCTATCCCTTCCTTTGGGTAGTCATAACACGGTATCTAACCTCACTCTGATTTTTCAGTTTTGTTTCTCATAACAGAATAATGTCTCCCCCATCCTCTTTAGCTTTACCTATATCCTCCTTCTTCTAATAGGACTTGGCAAATGGTACCTGTGATTATCTATATTTTCCTTGTTGCTTTTGCTCACCCCTTACCATTTTCCCCAGTCCTGCTGACTAGCATAACCCTTTGCCAAAGCTTATCCTCTAAGCTGAGCATTACATTCTTTGGGAGCTGCCTATGCTTGGACCCCATCTGCCCCTCCCTGGCCTCTAAATCCCTTACTTTTGGCTTTTGCATCTGCATAAGTATGCCTTGGACATGGAACTTATAAGATTTTATTTTGTTCTCTTCCAGTGTCTCTCATGTTAATGTGTTGCATGCCAGCCTAGTACTGATGACATACCCCAGGATTCAAAAAACTATGTGCAGGAACATGGAGTGACTGGTGTCCGTTTCCACATAGCCTTAACAGCAGTGCACCTTACATATTCATGAAGGCACTCTACTGCTAAGGCTAAGCAGACACGAACACTAATGAGTACAGGGGGGTGTTTTAGTAGTGACTGCACATCCAACATGCCCCCTGCACTCTGAAAGTGCCATATGGAACTTTCTAAGTGGTTTCAGTGTCCACGGTCCAATGACAGCAAAGGGTGGGGATATGGCCTTAATTAAACAGCACAGGCAGGAATACAGCCATAACCTGTTGGAATCTGATCTCTGCAGGAACCATGTCTGGCGTTGGAGAGGAAGCATGCTTTCGGGTGCAGTGCTGGGGCATTCAGGAGTCCAGGGTCATGGTTGGGCTCCTTGTAGAAAACCATGATGACAGACTCCTGCAGGACCAGTACCAGGGCTCTCAGTGCAAAGCAGAGGCCAGGGACCATCTGGCACATAACATCACCATTGCCACAGGAATCCCCCAAACTGGTGAGCAGGTACAGCATCACTATGCTGACCTAAAGCAGAGGAAGGGGGAGCTCTTGGTCAAGTGGATCCAAGATGCTCGGGCATGGAATTCTCTAGTACTTACCAAGTATCTCATCCATAGCTGTACCAAATCCTAGCATGAGTATGTGATAGACAGGTATGCATAATGTTTGTTTTCACTCCCTACAGCTGCAGCAGAGAGTGATAGCAATGCAGAGGCCCATGCTGACAGAATGCCAAGGCTGTGCCAACAGGCTGGTGAATACAGATCTCCTTGCAGTATATAGTGAAATAAATAAGAAGGAGTAAATTGTTTACTGCCAGTAGGTGTAGTGTGTTCTGCGTCTAACGATTAAAAAATTTTGCCAGACTAATATTGATCTACAGCATATGCAGTAGTAGAGCACTGTGTCACAGAAGTAAAATAAAAATCTAAACCACCAACTGTTGTGTTTATTCTGGTATGTTGTTGTAGAAATAGAATGTGTATAAGTTCTTCACAGCAAATATGGCTTTGACTGCATGAATTAACTGAGGTTGTTCTGAGAATCAGCTATTATGCAAAACAGTAGATTGTGGAACTGTAAAACAACATATAAATGCAATATGATATATGTTATGCACTACGATCCGAACCCTGAATAGTAATGTCCATTGTATTATAGTGTGCCCCTTGCTGCATTGTCTTGTGTAAACCTTTGCTTTCCAGATTATATTATTTCAAAGGTTTAATACACAGTACGCTAACTATCTGTCATGCAGGAATCTCAGGATTACAAGGTCAGATTGTCTAACCCACACAGTTTTAGACAGAAATCAATCAAACAAGAGACAGCGGTTACCCAGTAGCTCAGTGTGATGAGAAATAGACTTGTTGTTCATTTTAGCACACTCAGGCACAGTTCAAATCCAGGGAGTGGTACTGAGATGTGTGCATATATACACCCAAGAATTCTTGAATATTTGTAGAAACAGTCAGATAGTGATTACAGATATTTCCCCACAGGTCATACAAGTAAAGAAATGTTTGTAGTAGCTTTAGGAAGGGTATACCAATACACCATGTACAAGTGTCCCACTGTCCAACCCCCATGCCTGCAAATGAAAGCAGGACACCTCTCAACTTCTTACAGCAAAAAAATCTGGGCAAAGCCTAAACTGATGGGGGGACAAATAGGGACAGATTTTAAATATTGCTCTTACAAACTTAGAAAGTTGATAGAATAATAGCTTTTGCATTAGCGTGACTTTTCTGAGGAATATAGAGTCTTAAACTCAAATGTTTGTCATTATTTAATTACTTCAATCCTCAGCTATTTGCCAGAAAAGTACAGATTTTTAGGAGGAACACACTAAAAGTATGAGGCAAAAATCTGGACATTCTGTGAAAATCTGTACAGTTGAGAGGTACCATGCACTCTTCCTGATACATATCTCTCAAGTGTCATGCTGTCACGGCTAGTGGTTACTGCTGCCAATCACCTTGGACACAGACAGGAATCCCGGGGAAGTATGCTAGTATCAGACTCACACAATGTCAGTGCAGGGTACCCCTTCTCTGTCAAGTATGTAACTCTGACTTGTACAAGCCCCCTCCAGTAATGTAGCCACATTTCTCCCAGTCTGTCCCATACCATTACAGGTTGACAGTCTAACAGGTATGTATGTGCTACAGAAGCTATGGGCCATAGGTAGATGTAAAGTGAAAGCAGACCTGAAGAGCACTGAGCAGTACTGTTGTGAAAAAAAATATATATGTATGTATATATATATATGTATATATATATATATATATATATGTATGTATATATATATATGTATATATACTCAACCTTTTATTGCAAGACATCTGAAAAATGCCTGACAAAGTGGGGGGATAAAGGCCAAACAATAGTGACATCTTTGAACTATGGCTGTTATAAGTTTAGACATTTGCTACAGTATCACAGTTTGTTTTAACATATATTTTCTGATAGATTTCAGGTCTGAAACACAAATGATGGTCATCATGTAGTGATGTCAATGCTCACATCATCCCAGTGATTTGTCAGACACCCACAACTGTTATGAGGAACAGACCAAAAATATCAACTACGCATCTGGACAGTGTATGGAAATCTGGACAATGGACAGGTATGACTGCAGCCATGTAACAGAAGGAAAAAAACACTGAGAGCTGTCAACCATGTCACCTAGCACCTTCTGAACTACAGTCAGACCAACACAACACCACCCCAAATCAGCTGTGGGGAATTGCTTATGCATTTGCAAATATAGCATGCACTACAGGGATGTAACTGTAGGGAAAAGCAGACATTGGTGAGAAACTGTCCATCCACAACCATTTGCACGACAGTCACAGCAACATACCAGGACCCCAACAGAACTCTGGAGTATAACAACCATCTGAACAAACACATCATGATTGCTAAACACATACTACACCTACATATACTGCCCCAAGTCACAGTGTGCTGGAAATCCTGAGGTGTTATAGGACATTTCTCAGTCTGCCCCTAAAAACATATACAGCTGATAGACCTGTAGCGGCTGTAGCAGCATGCACAGTCTGATAGAATAGAATCTATGATGCTCACATCTTCCCCGCTCCCTTACGCAGCCCAACAAACATTTACACACTACACTGCTACACAATCTTGACAGCCTGGTAACAATGACCAGATATACATAACTCTCAACTGTACAGATATCCACAGAATGTCCAGGGTGTGGGACCATATTTATGGCCACTGCCTCATAACATGTCTGGGATTCTGCTAAATCACTGGGATGATATCAGGAATGAAGGCACTAAATAATGATATACCATACCTCTGAACCTCTTACTGTAAGACATCTGGACAAAGCCTGACATAATTGGGGGACAGAGGCCCAAAAACAGGGGCATATTTAGAATATTGCTGTTATAAACTGAAAATGTTGCTGGTGTTACAGGGTTTGTTATAACATAACTTTTCTAAGGGATATGAAGTCAGAAATACAAATGGATGTCAGCATTTACTGACTGCAATCCCCAGAGTATCCTACTGATTTGCCAAGAACAAAAGCTGTCTGAGGAACAGACCAAACATAACAGGCAAACCTCTGTGCATTCTGTGGATAGCGATACAGTTGACAGTTATGTCATCATAACATTGTCAGACTTGCAATCATGTAGACAATGCATGTCCAGACAAACCCTGTTAAACTAGCATTATTCCAACTGTATAACAAGCAATACTTACATTCTGTCCCTATGTCTGGAACCTCCTCCCCCAATTTGTTGGGCTGTCTCCACATGCCTTGTTGTAAGAGGTATTTACACCTACCCTCTGTGATGCTGTAGCTCACACACTTCCATGATGTCCCCTCACAGGCAAGGAAAAGGGGCAATGCCCACATGAAATAATCAATTATAGGAGTGTGTTGCCATGCCATTGGCTATTGGAATAACAATACAGCTGTTCTGCAATCAATTAGCAAGTGGGGGACACCAATTGGTGCACAGCCCAGCACCTGCTCATGAGCATTACCTAAAAGAGGCAAGCCACTGCCTATGCAAAACAGGCCTTTTCCAGTACATGGTAAGACATAGTGAAATTGAGAAACACCAAGAATACTGGGGAGAAAATAAAACAGGTATGCCAAACAAGTAAGCATGTAATGGAATGCAGAAGGGAGTATGTAATAATGGGAAATAGAAAGTTAAACAATATGTCTCAACAAGAATTGTTGTACTGATATATTGCTGTTCAGCACCTATGGCCATCACATCTGGCTCTGTCTGCAGTGACATAGATCACAGTTGTCACCCCTGAGTCACCCCAGGAAAGGTCAGCTCACATATGACTACTACTGGAGTGTCTGTTGCACAATACTGACCGTGATGCTCCCAGGCTAGCTACTGGGATGTTCTAAATATCCATATGTCACTTGCGAATACCACTATGATACATATGCTTGTCTTACAAATCTAAGAGACCTATATAAGGTATGTGCATAGTAAACAACTGTTGCAGAAGTGTGTGTTGAACTGCATGTGATATACTGAGCTCATACCATTCAATTGCCCAGTGTTCTGCACACTGACCACATGTGTGCCTCATATTTGTAGTCATTTTCTCACAGAGTTGTGCTATGTCTGGCAAATCATTGGCAAATCTGGGAAGACTGACATCAGAACATAATAGCATACATATGAATGTTGGATGTCATATCCTCCAATGTATTACTGTGAATGGAAAGCCTACTGTGCTATCAACTGACATAAGTGTGTTACAGCAATATTAATAGGGTTTCACTATTTTGGGCCATTGTCCCCCATCTATGTGTGCCATCGTCCAGATGTCCTGCTCTAACAGGTTGAGAGATATGACTGAGCAGCAAGAGTGCAAACACAGTGTGCCATACTGACATAGAACAGAAATGTATATCAGGTATTACCTATGCACATGTATGTATGTATTAGTAGGTGTAGCTGGAAGCCTCAAGACAACAGATGTGAGTTGCAAAACGTCAGGTAAATAGGCTGTCCATGTTGTACATGTGTGTAATCTTAGTTTCAGTGCATCAAACAGACATACATGTTTACAGCTACAGGTTTTTATTGCCATGAAACAGAAATGAGTACTTGAATAAGCATGATTACCAGGTTGAAATTGGTGAAGTGTCCAACTTTGTTGTGACTTTGTGTCCATGCCCACAACAAACATCTATATGAGCACTTACATAGCTGTATGGACTCAGCAACACCTGACTCGTAAAAGCCACCTTCACCAAGGTAGAGTAATCCCCTTTGGTTGACAGCAGCATTACACAAACCACATAATAGGTCAATATATTGGCTGTACAGGGCCAAATAGGAGCAGGCACCATATTGGAAGCAATTACATCTTTGTCTGAACAACCATATAAGGTCACAGGTGAATCACTGTAAGGCTAACTATGAGTACAAATTAGACACATCCACCAAGGCCAATCACAAGGCTTTCTTCATGTATGTCTTCAGTTTCAGAGGCAACAACCTAACCCAGCCTGTACTGGTGATCAAACACACCACATACATACATGCCATAGCTATAGCCCACCTGATGCAGACAGGTTAAATGAAAATGTCCCCCCTGTCCCCCATCAGTATAGGTGGATATGCACAGCACCCACCCTCCTTCTATCATCATCAGGGAGCAGGTCTGTAATGCCTACTCAATGGTAACAAAATTAAGTCTCCATGGGTCATGATAACATCCTTGTCTGCATCCTGCATGAACACAAGCATGTGCTCTCAGCTCCATTACACACTGTAGTCAAACAAAGCCTAAGCACCAGCGACATCCCATCTGCATGGAAGATGGCCACTGTCATCCCTCTACACAAATGTAAATAATGAATGGAAGATTATGCAAATTACTGGTATTCATTGGGGGGAACATGACACATCAGGACCAGGAGTGCAATGCAAGCTCATACTGTGCTGATAGATGACAGGGGTATGATGTGGTCATAAGTGGTGCCTAATGCTAGTCAATGTTGATGTGCACGTTCTGTAAATTATGTTGACCAATGTATGAGGTTTTGTGATGTGTTTCTTGTTTATGTCTTCCGGGTGGAATGCAGCATGGTAGACACCCACCCTATGGTGAGGCTGAGACTATGGAAATCACTGAAACCATTATACAGCACCATGGGGTCATGTTTCATCATAGCCAACAGCAGTTGCAGGAGTGGACTGCCCTGTGGGATGACCTTGTAATCAGGGTGAACTACATGGGTCAGCATGACCATACCTATGAGCAGGTCAGACACAGGGCAACTGAACTAATCCAACATGCCCTGTGAAGGGCTGCTGCTGTGGCCAGGGACTGTTCAGCCACAGGTGGGAGTCCTGCTACACAGGTCACATTGACACCTACTGAAGACCTCCTTGCCAACCTTGGGGCAGCTACCACACACCAGCCAACTCAACACACCCACGTTGTGGAGGTGTGTGGAATCCAGACAACAGGCAAGGAGTGTCCAGGTAAGGCCCCAGTAGACATCAATTGACTACTGTAGCAGCCATACTGGCATCTGTAGAGTATCTAGACAGATATGTCAGGTCAAACCGCAGTTATGGGTGAGGTTTTGTAATGCACAGAAGTGCACTTCTATTGTGAAGGACAGTAAATTGTGTATTATCGGAGCTTGTACTGTACATGTGCAGAAATGCAGCATTCATCTTGTACCAATGCCACATGTGAGTCTGCTGACAATACTTCTCTTCCACAACTACACAGGTCTCTCTGGTCTGGATGTGGAACAGCAGCCTGAAACCGCTAAGTATGGAATTGTCCTGTTGTGGCTCACCAATACCCCAGGCATGTTAAGGCCATGCATTTTACCATGCACACAACTGTTACTCTTAGCCATATTGTGATATGTGCATGTTCACTTGTGGTGGGGTTAACTGGATTGCATTACAGTGGTCATCACAGGGGCCTATTTGTAGGAGATGTAACTTTTATCTAGCATACCTCACAACCTGTCAGTGCAAGAAATCTGGACAAAGACTGATAAAATGGGGGGACAAAGGCCCAAAAATAGGGACATAGTTTAAATATTACTCTTATAAGCTTAGAAAGTTGCTAGAATAACAAGAATTGTTTTATCATACATTTACTGCAGGTTTTGAGGTCTGAAACTCAAATATATGTCATTATTTAGTTACTTTAGTCCTCAGATCATCCCAGTACTGTGTCAGACAAACGCAGAATTTATGAGGAACAGACCAAACATATAAGCTAGAAATATAGACATTCTACGAAAATCTGTAGAGTTGAGAGGTATGTTCTGTAGGGGCTGCCACTGTGTTGTACATGTGAACAGCAATAATATGCACATGAGTGTGATGTGTGCTAGGTGAAGGCCCAT
The DNA here is from genome assembly GCF_019279795.1 of Protopterus annectens. Classification (NCBI taxonomy): domain Eukaryota; kingdom Metazoa; phylum Chordata; order Ceratodontiformes; family Protopteridae; genus Protopterus; species Protopterus annectens. The sequence continues at coordinate 1,373,644,113 of NC_056731.1, forward strand.
CACCTACTAACACTACTCACTTATCCCAGAGGTGTACATTGGTAGTAACATTAAGTGGAAAAGGCTGCACTACATGATGTTCAGGGCCTGTCCAGAGTATCTATTTGTGGTCTGACTGTGTGTCATGCATGTCACCATTTGGTCATTGTCAGGTCTGTGTAATGCCTTTGTGCCACCTCACCTGTTTGGTGGGTGGTAGCATGGAACAGGCTAGTGTGGTGACTATGGCAAGTGTGAGTGTAGGCACTAGCCATAGCCAGAGAGCAGGTAAGGTCCCACACAGGCAGATGGACAGGGGTACTTGAAGGAGGACTGCTGCCCATCAAGCCCCTGTCACAAGTGCCATAGCAGTTGTCACCAGATGCATGTTTCAGACCATCATGGAGACACAGGCATGTACTGAGCGCAACACCAAACAGATACTCAGGGTCCTGAATGCAACACTTCCTGCCATGTGTGATGACCTGCATGCCCTTGCTGAGGGAATATGTTACAATAATGAGGTCATGGATAGATGGTGGGGTGAGACATTGGCAATCCTCGACAGTGGAATGTCTGTAGTGGAGCGTGTGGTGGGAGATGGGCATCGGCTCCGTGGATGTAGTTCAGCACCAATATCAGCTGAGGGTCCACAAGGCCATGCACATTCATACTCAGTGCCACCAGCACTACTGAAGAGGGAGTGCTGTCCATAGTACAATGGAGCAGGCCATGTGCACGTGGTCCTGGCTGGTCTCGTCAGGGACATGGATTCAGCAGATAGCAGTTACCATCAGGGAGTAGTACTGCATCTGGCCTTGGACCTGGTAGTGCAAGTGAGACCCCTGGCAGGACCAGTTTCCATGTTCGTGGCTGGAGACAGTGAACTGTACACCCTCCCATGTATGGTCCACAGCTGTCCAACATACCTCTGTGTATGGCAGCCACATGGCATGACTGTGTGCATACAAACACATACACATCTATATCACAGGCAGATCACCACTAGAGACACACAGCACCTCTGCACAGCCCATTTAGAGAACACCCCTCCAAACACACACACATGATATCAACCATATGGTCCAGCCTAGGCCTCTGGCAAACCCACAACACACGCTGTGCATATGATGATACCTGTGCCACATCCCTGTCATCTGTACCATCAATGCAGGGGCATGCTAATATGGGTCTGATGCACAGGTGAATATAGTACAGCATAGCTATGTAATGCTGTGGAAGGGACTGTCTGCTTGGATTTGTTATAGGTACACATCAAAGTGTATGTACCTTTTTAGAGATGATGCAGTATTGGTGTTAGTACCACTGACTGAATGTAGTCTGACATGCTGTATTCTGTGTTCCAGGTGTCTGTGTGTCTGCAGGCTGTGGCCCTGCAGACATTACCAGTGGGGAGTATGGCAGAGTGGAAAAACATCGACTGTTTCATAGCAAAGGTACAGCTGTATATGTACATGCTTACCGGGTGTGTATGCATGCAACAGTGTGTGAGGGACACTGCTGGCAGACACTATGACCATGCATTCATATCCCTTGTCACAGCCAGCTAGCCTTCATACATGTCACCTCAGTGTTCGGTTGTACCACAGGCTCATACATACAGAGGAGGTTACTGGAGCACTGGCACTAGGTCCCTCACAAGATGAGCCATGACTGTAACCCCAACAGATTCACCTATCTTGTGGGCACACAGTAGTCATAGGGCCTTCTCATGTCTACATATTGCACACACATAGGCAACGCACAATGTGTGTGACATTATCAATTGTGGAGTGCGTGACACAAGTAGTAATGTGACAGTTGGCAGTACATAGCATGCTCATGGCAAGTGCAACACACAGGATGCCCACTGGTATGGTAGTATAACAACTTCTTTGTATGACATTACCTTTGCTTACAGTATTTCTCATGACATTAAGGTGCTTCTGATGTGCTATCACTTCTCTATGCAATCAGTATAGAACTGTATGACATGTTTCTTGTCCTACAGTTCTGGGACCTCTTTTAACTGTTTCAGTTGTCATCAGAGGTTATACCTTGCCAAACATGGACTGCAACCTGCAAGGTGGTTCAGACATACCTCTGTACAGTTTACACAGACTGTCCTGATGCATGCCACATATCAGTAGTCTATTTTCACATACACCTGTGTCTGTCTGTCAGATCGTTGCCAAACCATTGTGGGCTGAAGTCATAACATAATGGCAGACATTGTGAGCTGCACACTTCATAACATTCAGACCATCTATGCTAATGGAAACCCTGTTATGCTATCACTGTTATATGTTTGTAAGAGTAATATTTGACAGGTATCCCTATTTATGGCCTTTGTCACCCCATTATATATGGCTTTGTAAACATCCCTTGCACCAACAGCTTGGGAGGTATGCGTACAGATGGTGGCCATACTTCTGACTTCTGCATATGTGTGCAGATTGTCCTGATCTGTGACACATTATTTCTTTACATCGGTCATGAACATGTGGCTTTCTGGTCAACATCTGGTAAAATCATGACAGATTGACATTGTAGATTGACAGCTATTGTCATGTAACAACACATGCAACTTGGAAGGTGCATTCAATTGCATGACCTGTTCCGCTATCCATCTCCCATGTGTATCACATCAATATGTGATGGGTGTGCCCAATGTTTGCTGTTTGCCCCAGATTCACATATGGCATTCACCTGATGTCTGTCTGTGAGTGGTTGGGAAGTATGTTGGTGGCCATAACACAGGTAGACTGCTGCAAGGTGATGTGATACAGTGATAGAGTAACAGACTGCTTATCAGCATTATGTGCCAGACAGGTATGAGGTCTGCTGCTGCATGTCTATCACTACAGTAACTGTGACATCTTTGGAAATGTGTCTCATAAATGCCCATTGTTAGGGGACACAGACAACACATTGGCTGCAAACATTTGGATATTCCATATACATATGTACAGATGGCTGGTATGGCATGTACAGTTTAACATGGCAAATGTATGGCAGATGCCATTAACTGGCTCTTTAAAGTAATGCCATGGAGAGGGAGTCGACAGGCCATAAAATGGTATAACAAACACACAACAGGCACAGGGAATATGCTTCACACATAAATACACACAGTACTATAGTTGTCAGTATTGGGATTAGAACCCCTGCCTACCTAATTAATTGTACTGTAGTATCACACATTTATTGTACACACCACAGAGCTTATAGGACTGAGGAGTGTATACAGGTACTGCTATGGTGGATGACATCAGCAGCCCTTGTAAAGAGGGCAATGGGACATATACTGGGTGGAACTCACCTCAAAATGGTAAAACCAACACTCCTAGAGGATATGGCCTCAGCCAAACACACACACACACACACACACACACACACACACACACACACACACACACACACACACACACACGCACACACGCACACACGCACACACAGAATACTGATTTATCTCTCTCTCTCACACACACACACACACACACACACACACACACACACACACACACACACACACACACACAGTGTTACAGTTTCCACTATTGTGTTTAGAACTCCTTCCTATCTAGTTGTTGGTTCTATGGTGTTATGGAGTTATCGCATGCACCATGGAGCTTATAGGGTTGGAGAGTGTCTCAAGGTACTTCTAAGGTGTATAACATACAGACCTTGTAAAGTATGGCAATGGAAAATATACTGGGAGAGAGCGGTCTCAAATTCCTGTATCCTACAAATACACACACACGCATACACACACACACACACACACACACACACACACACACACACACACACACACACACACACACACACACACACACTCACACACATTTGCCAGGACTGAGATTATAACCCCTACCTATCTAGTTATTTGTACTATACTGTTATGTGGTTATTGCACGTGCTGTAGAGCTTATAGAGCTGAGGACTCTCCAAGAGTACTTCTAAGGTGAATGACATCAACAGCCCTTGTAATGTCGGGCAGTGGGACATGTTGTGGATGGGAAAGTTTGCAAAACACTTTATCCTATGAACATACCAACTTATACACAAACGTAAACACACACACACACACACTTGCCAGAACTGAGAGTAGAACCCCTGCTAATCTAATTATTTGTACTACAGTGTTACTCAGTTATCACACTTGCCATATAGCTTATAGAGCTGAGGCCTGTCTGAAGATGCTTCTAATGTGAATGACATCAGCAGATCTTGTAAAGTAGGGCAATGGGAAGTGTACTGGGTGGGAAACACCTAAACCTCACACACACACACACACACACACACACACACACACACACACACACACACACACACACACACACACACACACACACACTTGCATATGCTAGGACTGGGATTAGAACTCCTACCTATCTAGTTATTTGTACTATAGTGTCACATAATTATCAGACGTGCTACAGAGCTTATAGGCTAAGTGTCCAAAGCTACTTCTAAGGTGAATGACATCAGCAGGACTGCTAACATAGGGCACTGGGATGCATTGTGGATGGGAAAGTCCTCAAAATACTTTATCCTACAAACATACACACTTAAAAACGCGTTTACACACACACTTGCTGGAATTGAGAATAGAACCCCTGCCTATCTAGTTATTTTTACTATACTGTTACGTAGTTATTGCACATGCCACACAACCTATAGGGCTGAGGACTGTCCAAAGGTAATTCTAAGGAGAATGACATCAGTAGGACTGCTAAAGTAGGACAATGGAAAGTGTACTGGGTGGGAATGGCCTAAAACTGTTTCACCTACAAACAAACACACACACACACACACACACACACACACACACACACACACACACACACACACACACACGCACACACACACACACACACACACACACACGCAGACACACTTGCCAGGACTGAGATTAGAACCCCTACCTATCTAGTTATGTGTACTATACTGTTACACAGTTATCACACATGCTACAGAGCTTACAGAGATTACAAGTGTCTAAAGGTACATCTAAGGTGAATGACATCAGCAGATCTTGTGAAGTAGGGCAATGGAAAGTGTACTTAGTGGGAGCGGCCTCTTAATACTTAAACCTACAGACATGCGCACACACACACACACACACACACACACACACACACACACACACACACACACACACACACACACACAGACACAAACACACACACACAAAGGCAGGTGATGTGATATTACAACCCTCACCTCAGTACTATACTGCACAATGGAGCTCACCTTCATGCTGGCACATGCCACTGGTTACAACCGTTATGCCACTGTCTGCCACTCTATGTCATTCAGGGTATCCCTGTGTATGACTCACTCTCTGTGCGTCTCCCTGTGTGTGTCTCTCTTTCATTTTCACTGTCTGTCTCTCTCTTCCCCATGTCTATGTGTGTGTGCTTGATGTATTGTTATATGGTGCCCATATATATATGTGTATCACACACAACAGATGCAGATATATCACATATGGGCCACTTACAGCTAGGTGAGGGTAATTCTGTCTGATGGGTGTGTGTAGAGACAGCTAAGGTATACATAGTTGTCTGTATACAAAGACATATATGCGCAATACAGTTAAATAGTCCGATGTGGGTTCCAACATGGGCTGTGATTCTCAATGGGTAGGAGCATGCCCAGTATGACCTTCTATAGTAATAGTGGGATTCCATTCCAGAGATAGTTGTAGTCCAGTATGGGGTTTTGTGTGCTACAGCCATACCTCTCAAAAGTAAACAGGAAGTTGTTAGAGGTACAGGGTTTGTTTTAGCAGACATTTTCTGACATATCTGACATCTGATACTGGAATGTATTGTGTCATTACCTAGCGACAGGCATCCTAAGATCATTACAGTGCTTTACCAGAGAAATACAAGATGTGTGATGAACAGACCAATATTATGAGCCCAACTATAGACATTCTTGCCCAAAACGGCCAGTTGAGAGGTTTGGCTACAGCTGATTGACTGATGAAGCTGTGTAAACAGTCCAGCTACTTGATGATATACTGGCTGGGGATCTACTGCTTGTGTGGTATTCTTCTTACCTGAAAAGTCATATCCTGGTGTGGCCATATCTCTCAACTGTACAGTTTTTGACAGATCATCTAGAAGTTTCATCCAGTCTACATAAACTTGTGTTTTTATGGCAAGTTAATTGCAAATAATTAAAGGCTGACATTACAAAATAATGACAAACATTAGTGTTTCATAACCTTCAGACAATTCTTGCTAATGCAAACCCAATATTCTACCAACTTTCTCAGTTTGTAAGGGCAATATTTACAACACATGCCTATCATTGGGCCTTTGTCCCACTTTTATTTATGACCTTTTCCAGATGTCTTGCTGTCAGAGGTTAAGCGGTATGGGTGTGGGTACAGAGTACAGTCTACTGTGCAGAAATGTTCATTATATGTGTAGCATATTCCACATAGCACTGTGACTTCCAGGTATGTCAGTGGCTGAGCAGTACAGCATAAGGTGGTGAACCACTGACAGACAGTTGTGTACAGGTTGATAGGTTGATATGATGTTAGTAGGGTATTAGCCCTGAATCCCTTATAACCCAAACAAATGAGAGTGTAACCCATATTAAGACATATCAGCACGCAGAGCCCCTGTCCAGCAGGGACACAGGTGGAATCACAGGACTGTATTTTGCGTTTCCCATGCACTTATACAGAGAGCACATTCCTAGGGGTATTGAGGCACATGGCTTGATGGGGACAGGGAGTGTATTCCACAGATGGGGGAGTGTATGCTACATGTATCTGTCACACCAACAAGCCATACTGATATCGCAGACCAGGTTGATGCTGTGCCTACAGGTTGATCGAGTGGGCCTTGGCTTCCAGATGTGCAACAGTCCTATCAAGGTAGGGTCTGGATTGCTTTGTATGCCAGCCAGGGGTCACCTCAGCAGACTCTGTATGGAATGGGGTAGAGGGACAGTACTATTAGCCTATCTGTGTAGGGTAGGTGTTTGATGTTTAGGGTAAGGTCTTAGTGTTTGCAAGACCCTGGTGTGTGGAGTCTGCGTAGTCTGTGGTGTGTAGGTTTGTAGAGTTCTCATGGGTTTTTGCCTTTGAGGTGTCCTTTGTTTGGGTTTTTGTTGTGTTGGTGACCTCCACTTACATGGGTGTGTGTTGTGTATTTGCAGGCGATGTTTACTGACTCCATGCACTGTATGGCACCTATGCTACTGCACAATTTCTTCTGGTGTGCAGATTCTCCATTTCTGGCCAGTGGTTCCACTTCCCCTTAAGTGTGTCCCTTTGTCCTTCTGTAGTCTAGTCACAGGCCTTGCCCACAGTGGCCGCTGTTATGTATTTGTAATTCTGATGTGAGTGGGGTAAATGCCATAACATCATACACAAGGTTGTGGACTTCACACCTTTGAGTGTAACTATTTAGCAGGTTGTCCATCATTGCACCACTACATTTGCTGTGGTCCTCAGACGGTTTGTGGTGCTACATGTTATTATGAGGCTACATATTGGCCTAGCTGTCAAACCGTCACAGACTGACATCTGGACAGGCCCATATATGACAGTCCGACAAAGGCCCACACATGGGGACAGGGTGTTAATACTGTTCTGCCAAACATAGACAGTTGGGAGACCAGTTTGGCATTTGCTTGCTTTCTCTTATGGGTATGACATCTGCTTCCCCACTGTCTGCCATTGTTGTTTTTACATGACCCTTTCTTATTTTTCAAATAGTTGGCAGGCAAATACAATGTTAGGACAAGTAGAACAGATATACAAGGCGTATTTGTGCTCCTTCTGTGACAGCCTGTCATTCCAGGGGTATGGATGCTGGCCAGTGACATGTTGTCAGTGCTGACACAGTAAGTTGGCAACCCTTTATAACCTGGCAGTACACTGACCTTCAGGTACCTGCTGTCCTACTAGGCACCATACCTCCTGACATTTTAGAGACAGACTTCAGAACAAAGCTATAAATAATTTGGGGACAAAGGCCTACATATAGCGACCATTGTTAACTATCGGCCTTACAAACCTAGAGAGGTGATACAACAACAGGCTTTGCATTAGCATGCATTTTCCTAAAGGGTATGAAGTTGAAACTACAATCTGTCATTATTTTCTGACTTTAGTCTTTTGTGATTGGCCAATGATTTGCCAGAAAACCACAATTTCATGATAAAGAGACCATAAACATGAAGCAAACCTCTGGACATTCCGCAAAAAGTCTGCAGAGTTGAGGGGTATGCTAGGCACTGTGTAGGTTACTCTGAGCTGTGTACTGTCCATATGTATGATCCCTGACTTGTCCAACTTAACTGCAGTAACAGATACTGATATCTGGACAGTATGTACAACACCTACCGTAGCTATATTTGACTTGCAGAATAGTTGGCACTGCAGTTCTTGAAACATGGACCCTGTCAACCACAGTACTGTACCTAGGCCGCTAGGAGTAAGTGCAGGCCACATACTGACAGTACTGACCACACATATACATAGCTCATTGACCTCTGCATATTGTGGAGATGCAACAAGTTATCAGGTTGATTGGTACAGCCCTGGGAATGTGTGCTCTGCTGTTAATACCCTACAAACATCACTGTTTCTGCATTTCTATGGGAACATGGGTGCGTGTAAAGGGGCACACCTGTCAATTGTCCACATTTGTACAAACTGTGCTGATGTTCCCTTTGCATTTTGATTCCATTCAGCATGATATTGTGCCTGTCCTGGAGACTACAGGCATATCACTAAAGATCACAGGTTAGATTGTAATGGCAGACATTTGGATTTCAGGTTTTTTACCCTTCAGAGCCTTACTGCAACTGCAAGGCCTGCTGTGATATCACTGTGTAAGTCTGTATGGGCATATTTCATCATTGTCCCCATTTGTGGGCCTTTGTCAGACATTTCTTAATGGTCTTCTATGGCTGATTTGCTGGGTAAAGCTGAGGGGTGAGCATGGGACCCTCACATTGACATCCATGTATATGACCTATGACCCCCCAGTTTGCTAGCCTCCCCCATTAATGCCGCAGTGAGATTTATCACCTAGGGGACTACTGCATTCTCTGGGGAAGCCAGTATTGGGCAGACAACAAACATGTGCTTATATTTTTTGAATAATAACAATTGTTAAATAAAAGTATGTTTTTTATTTATTTTTATTATTTCAGATATATTTGCATATATATATATATATATATATATATATATATATATATATATATATATATAACTTTTTATTCCTTGTTGGATGTTTATTATTCAGCATTTATATATAAATATATTGTACTGAACATTTTTAGTAATATGTCTTTAAGGAAGCAAAGTTTTTAGTCATGTGATCTTTTTAGTTAGAATATATAATCTGAACCACCTTACCCTCATCTATGGCTTTGGTGACTGCTTCAAAGAAGTCAGTCAGGTTTAGGAGACATGATCTGCCTTTTACAAACACGAACTGGGTAGGGTCCAGAGTTTGGAGATTACCAATGTCTTTGTTTATGAGTTCCATGATGATATGTTCCATGGCCTTGCAGATCAGGCTTAAAACTTGAGCTTTGGCCAGCTAAGATCTAGCTGTATTCAACTGGACGTATAAGAGAATTTAAGTACCTTTTATCTGCACTTTTTTCAAATAATACAGCATTTTAATTGATTTATTTGTGTTGCATTGAATATTAACTAAACTGGAAGTTTTGACTCTGTTTTTTTCAGTTAGTGCTAGCTAGATTTTATTGCCTGTTAGAATTCCTGCATAGACAGTAATTGCAGTTGGGTGTAGTCTCATTCATTGATATTCTGTTACTGCCTATTTAAGTGGTACATTTTGGAATATTTTCTGCTTAAAACCTGAGCTTTGGACGGCTAAGATCTAGCTGTATTCAACTGGACGTATAACAAAATTTAAGTACCTTTCATCTGCACTTTTTTCAAATAATACAGCATTTTAATTGATTTATTTGCATTGCATTGAATATTAACTGAACTGGAAGTTTTGACTCTTTTTTTTCAGTTAGTTCCCCACCCATCCTCCCTAGTTTTGTTTAGGTGTTAATCTTGGTGGCTTTGAAACTGCCCGCCCCGCGTGTAAATTTGTGTTTGGATACTCTTTCTGGGCCCATCTCATTTGCTCACTCAAATGAGTGCAGTGAGATCATATTCTGATTTCAGGCACTCCTACTGTGTACAAAGAGAGCATCTGAGAAAGAAAAAAAAAATAAGCTTGTTTCCTGCCTTTCCTGTAATTGGTCTAGACTGTTTGTAGGCTTCTGAGCCCCCAAGCCTTTCTGTGTTGGAAGGAAGCCTTCTAGCTTAATTTTGTTTCTTAGAACTAGCCATTTTTCTAGTTTCAGTACTCAAATCTGTTTCTTTGAACTCAGCACTTGTTCAGAACTCATTGTAAGCACTAAATAAGCTGCAAATTACTACAGCACTCAACTTTCCTCACTTGTCTAGAGGAAAACAGGTTTTAGTACTTAATAAATAAGCATATCTAAGGGTCAGCTCCTGGTGATTTCTCCTGTCTACCTGATGAATCTGGGCATCTTGGGGCAATGCAGCAATTGCCTCATGTACACAGACAACCCTCTCCTCTTACCACCCAACACTACATCCTGTGAGAGATGCACTTATATAGCCAAACTGGAAGCAAAGCTCTCTTCACCCAAGACTGGACTAGACAGTCAAGAGGAGAAGGTAAAGACTTGCACCACACCACACTCATCACATAGTCCCTCAAAACATACACCACCAAAACACACCCATAGAAACACAAAACACACACCTACATTCATGGAGGCTCTCAATAAAAACCTGCCCAAGCATCAGGGACCTCCAAAGCAGAAACTCAAGCAAACTCCACCCCCCAACACAACCCAAATGACACATAGCCCACAACCTCAGTGTGCCACTCAACCACAGCCCATAAGGCATAACAACGTACCCAACACTCTAGTCATAGGTGACTCTATAGTCAGGCACACCAATGTCCCACTCACCAGGCTAAACAAGGAGAAAGTTTCTGTCAGCTGCCTGTCAGGTGCCAGGATCCACTACATAATGCACGCACTCAGGTCACTCCACAACAAGTACAAATATGACATTGTCATTGTCCATGTTAGTGTGATTGACCTGAGACATACCTCCGTGGACTACATGAAAAGACACATGGAGGAGCTCTCTGATCTTGTAGTCCAGGCAGGTATGACCCTAGCTCTGAGTAGCATCCTGCCATCACCCCGAATGATACCACAGTACAAAGACAAAATAATTAACTTCAACAATTGGCTAAGCTTCTGGTGTCATTCTAAGGGGATCCAGTATTTGTCTGCCTGGGATGACATGGTCGACAGACCACGATGCTTTGCCAGAGATGGCCTGCACCTGTCACCCTTGGGATTCTGGATACTGGCTAAGACTCTATAGTGCCTTTTTTAGGCAAGGTTAAAATGACAAATTCACCACCGTAACAAGTACAAGCAAGCAAAACCTGAGGGTAATGCCCCTCAATGCTAGAAGTCTAAACCTTAAAATGCACTCACTCTAGGCACTCCTTAAAATTGAGAACATCGACATCTGTGCAGTGACAGTGACCTGTTTCAAAGCTCTGGAGAGCACCCCTGCATTACAGGCTATAATTCATACCACACCTTTCGGCCACCTAACCCAGAATGAAGCACTAAAGGTGGAGGCGTGTCCATATTCATTAAGGATATCCACACCTCCAGGCTAGTTGCACAGCATAATACATCCAAGATTATCCAAGTGCAACTAACTCTGGGCAAGACCGCAATCCAAATTGTAGCTTGCTACAGACCCCCCACCATGCCCCAGGATTCCCACTCCTCATTTCTTGATACACTGGAAAGTATTAGGGTACAACCCAACAACCTAATAATAGGCAATTTCAACTACCCCACCATTAACTGGGAAAACTACTCATGTATCAACTCTTTTGCTCAATGTTTTCTGGAATTCATAAATTCCAATGCCTTGGATCAACTTATTCACACCCCCACCAGGGGCAGCAATATCCTAGACCTGGTTATTACCAACATGGGCAACCGGTGTTCCACTTCAGAGGTCAATTCCTTGTTGGTCAGATCCGATCACAAGCTAATCACCCTAGACATCCACATCCCGCCCCCACCCCCAGTTAAGGAAACCACTGTAAAAAACTTCTCCAAAACCAACTTCGCATTTCTTAAGACAGAAGGCAAACTTCATGACACCCATGCAGACGGATGATAGAGGTACAACTGCTGAATCCTACACAAATTACTTTATCAGCACTTACATGAGTGCATGGATCATGCTATCCTTAATAGAACCAAGATGCTATCCTCCAAAAAAAGGAAGCCAATATGGTGGTTCTCTGCCATAAATAAACTCTACAACAGAAGAAAGAAACTGTTGCAAAAAAGAGTTAAATCCCATGACTGGAGGGACTCCCTCGTCAACCATAGTAAGAAGCTGAGATCCCTCATAAAATCCTCCAAAGCTAGTTATGAAAACAAAATTGCCACTGACTCTAAAGACAACCACAAAGCATTCTATGGCTATGTCAAAAATCTCAATGGCAACACTCAGATCTGCTCTGAGTTACACCACAATGGCACCAAATATACAGAACCAACTGATATTGCCAGCATCACGGCAGATAGGTTCAGTGCTAATTTTACCCCCCTCTCACCCCCTAGAGGGCCCATCTCTATACTGGAAGAATGCAAAGTTCCTGTAATCACGGCTGCACAGGTAAAAAAACACACTCTCCAAAGCCAAGAACACAGCATCCATGGGACCTGACAATATCCCAGGCTGCATTCTACACGAACTACAGAATGAACTGGCACCCTACCTAAGTACCATGTTCAATCATAGCCTCTCCTCAGGCTTTGTGCCCACTGAATGGTACATCGTGATGGTATATCCCACTCCACAAAGGTGGAGCCATGACGGACCCCAGGAACTACCGCTCCATTAGCCTGATGAGCCTGGTCTGCAAGGCCATGGAATGTATCATCATGAAACTCATAAACAAAGACATTGGTAATCTCCAAACTCTGGACCCTACCCAGTCCGGGTTTGTAAAGTGCAGATCATGTCTCCTAAACCTGACTGACTTCTTTGAGGCAGTCACCAAAACCATAGATGAGGGTAAGGTGGTTCACACAGCTTATCTAGATCTCGCCATGGCTTTTGACACTATCCCCCACTCTGGAATTATAGATAAACTCACTAAACTAGGTATAAATCCCTATGTCACAAGATGGGTTGCCAACTGGCTCACTGCAGAACCCACACTGTGAAAGTAGCAGACTCCAAATCTGACTTCAGACCAGTGACAAGTGGAGTACCGCAGGGTTCAGTCCTGGGTCCTCTCCTGTTTGGTATCTACTTCTCTGAAGTACAGGCTAGCACAGAAGGTCTTTGGCTAACAAAGTTTGCAGATGACTGCAAACTAGGAGCCATAATCAAAACTCCTAATGATATGGACATACTACAAAAAGGCCTCACTGAGACAGATGCCTGTTGTCAAAGCCATGGCCTGAAGCTCAATGCCAAAGAGTGTAGTGTCATCCTCTTTGGTAAAAACTCTGTACCCATGAACTACCACATAAGTAGTAGTCTACTTAACACACAAAAGGTTTCTCATCCAGAAAAAAAAGAGGTCATTGTTCCTTTCTACTCATCACTCATTAGACCCATTATAGAGTACAACGCCCCTTTTGGTATGTACCTCACAAGACATCTACAACAACTGGAAAGGCCACAGAAATATCTCACAAAGAGGATTACTGGCCTCAAACAGATGCCATACACAGACCGTCTCAAAAAACTCCAGCTTTACTCCATCGCATATCACCTACTCAGAGGCAATCTTTGCCTAACATACAAAGCTATGTCAAACCCAGAGCTGTTGGACATGCTCCACTTAAAGAAATCCCAATCCCTCCGAGCTACATGCTCTAAGGACTTAAACCTTGTCACCACAATAAGCAGAACATGCTGGAGGGATAGATTACTGTCCCAGAGACTTCCCGTACTCTGGAACAGACTACCTATCTATGTCAAACAGAGCTCCTCATTAGCACTCTTCAAGAAAAGTCTTGATGATTGGATGGGAAATAGGAAATTCATCCCAGGGATCACTTCTGTGGCTCTGCTCAACAAGGGCACAGGAAAATAATTTTCTTGGGTGGCGAAAGCCAGGATACCTTTTTGGCTAGGCTTATATAGGCCCAAGAGCTAATAGCCTAGTACCTACCTATGAACCTATAAAGAATTTAAGTTGTGAAATGCATCTGATGAAGTAGCTTTGCTATGAAAGTGCTTATGCTTTTACATTTTGTACATTAAAGATGGATTTCTTTTGGAAAACTTTGGTCAACCTTGGATCATGGATCATTCTGTGTATTTTCTGTGTTTTGTGACTTCTTAAGTGGACCCAAGTTCTGGCTTTGGTTGGTGGTTGTTGGTTTTTGCTTTATACATGCTCTAGAATGTTCCTGGTTTGTGTTTGTGCCTCATTATGGCATTCTTCAGTGTGTGTGTGTGTGTGTGTGTGTGTGTGTGTGTGTGTGTGTGTGTGTGTGTGTGTGTGTGTGTGTGTGTGTGTGTGTGTGTGTGTCTCTGCATTTCTGATGGGTGTCATCATCCATGGCTCCAGTGCATAGCCAGCATCCCCCACCAGATGGCCATATGTGTTGTCCCCCCTGCCAAATGCCTGGTACAGTTGTGAGGCATGCCAGATGTGGGAGTTGTGATAACTACCAAGGCTGCCAGCACACACATTCATGATAATCTCCTGGGCATTGCACATGACCTGGCAGTTGATGAAGTGATAGCCTTTGCGGTTGACATAGACTCTACCTCTCTTCACCGGGTGGTGCCTTGATGTGGATGTGCATGCAGTCTATGGCACCTAGTACCTCTGGGTAGTCTGCTACATGTTGGAAGAGATGCATATTACTGGCCCTCTCCTTACGAGTGCTAGGGAAATATATGTGCTCACCAGCATGTGTTCGCATGGCATCCAGGAACTGGTGGAGTACCCTGGATGCAGATGCCTGTGAGACCCCCATGATGTCCCCAGTAGGTCTTTGAAATGTACCTATAGCTAGCATTCTTAAGGCTACACATACCTTGGTTTCAGCCGGGATGGGTTCCACTCTGTTTGCTCTTGGTCTGAGGTGAGTCTGGCACAGCTAGATGAGTTTCTGAAGTAAGTCCCTGTCCACCCTGTAGGCTCTAGTATCTCCAGATCATCTAGGCTCTGGTAGGTTAACCTGGGTCTGAACACTCTTCTCCTCCTCCTCAGTCTGGGACGGTTGTCAGGATTATCCTCCTCACTGCCCTCAGCCTCTAGCACATACTGATATATCAAAGAGACAGCAGCCACTAATATTCTGTTGTTAAAATTCCCTTGAGTGTGTACACCAATGGTGCAGAGTTTGTGAGAAAAAAACAGACTGAAAGGTGTTTGAATAGTTTACACTGGTGTGCTGCATATGCTATCTGTATGACTGGCTGACTATGATACATTCCACCTGCCAGGTACATTATTTATACTTGAGTGCCTTTATTCTGCTATTTCCCGTTTGTTTTTCTCTTCCAATTTCCACCCCTTCTAAGCCCCATGGCACTCCATGCAAATCTGCTGCTCAAATGTAAATGCTTCTGCTAGTTCCTGTTGTTTTTTTTTTTTTAATTTCTATTGTGTTTAAGTCCCGCGACATGTGGCACAAAGCCCTGTAGCTATAGTAAACAGTATTGAGCAGAAAGGACCATCCCTGGGACATGAACATGTTCAGCATTTCTTGAACTAGCTTAGACACACCCCCTTGCTTAGCTGTGCTTAGCTGAGCGCAAATAGAGGCAGTAGAGCTCCATTATGCTTACACCAAGCATGACACACCCCCTTTTCATGTCAGCTGCTTCTCCTACTTACACTACAGCATTATAGCTCCTACATGGTTAGGTGCAGGTGGACATGGTCTCCCATTTTGCTATTCAATAAATTTAGCTCATTTGCATACCCCCACTGCCTTAGTCCCTTGTTAAACCACTACACCGGGGCTTATCTCCTTAGCTACCAGTGTTACCTGTTATTGTTTTGATTCTGCATGCTACCCACTATAATGGCAAAATTCATATTTCATGTAAAATTGTCTTTTTTACATTTTTTTCTTTTCTACATGATCTCGTTTGCGCTCCACTGCACTACGCTTAAATGTCCGAAATTGGCCAAAAAATTAAACTTTGATTTTTATAATTTTGAAACTGTTTTCCATGCCAATGGCCATATTTTTGGCCATTGGCATGCCTAATAGTCATAACACATGCTTTATTTTGAGCTGTCATGCCCTTGTTTTGATTTTTGCAGAAATGTACATGGTTAGTAACTGAATACATTTCTGCAACAGACACTGCTCTGACACGGATGCCTGCCTGTTTAATGAATCGCTAATTTACCTCAATTGCATGGTTTTCACCAGCAAATGAGGTAACTATCATTATTCAGTGGTATCCATGTCAGAATAGTGCGGGCAGGCTCGTGTATGCCCCTGGTCTTCTTTACTGGATTGCTTGGCAGCCATGTTGCATGCAATAGCTGCTACACTATTCTGACATGGTGATTTGGCTTTATTGAATCTCAGCCCTAATCTTTTTATATCACAGCATTACCACTCACTGGTCTCTCCTCCCCACCATTGCTCACCAATTTTGTGCTCTAGCTTTACTTGTGTGATAGTCCAGCATTGATTTCTTTCTTTACTGTCTTACAGCTCTTTACTATGCTACCACCACAGTTCTTTCATTTCACACTTGTCTATAGATCATTCTTTACCTTACTTTTCCCATTTTTCACCAGGCATTCATTTTCATGTCCTGAAGTACATCAATAATTACTTTCTCCTCTTCAGATTAGGTATTAAACTATCATTTACTACAGTTACATCATTAAGTAGCAATGAAAAAACTATACCAGTTAAGTTGGAGGCTTGTCTCTATGCTCCCCATAATACATTACCCAATATTGCCCATTAATTAGAAGTTTTGTTGGCATAGAGGGATAAAGCTCTGACTAAGCCCCAGATGGTCTGAATTTGATTAGTGACTTGGGTGATGACAGATGGAATGGGATTGAGGGATGGGTGTTACTATCTTCTAATGGAAAGACAGTGCTGTGGGCATCTCCTACAGCAATCCCTGGTGGAGCCAGGTGATGTCATTATCAGGGGGTTTGTCCAAAAACAAGAAAGTAGAGTGGGAGTATGGCTGAGTTACCACAGAGGTAGGGTAAAGGGTAAAATATTGCACATCCCCATTGCCTGCCTGCCTTGGACTAAAGCACATGAACTACAGGGGAAGGGAAGGAAAGGAAAAAAGAGGATAGGACATAAGAAAAAAATATAGCTAGAAGATGGACAGTGTCCCCAGGGTACTCTTAAGATCCTTGCTGGCTACAATTCAAATTCAGACATTGGACTAAAGGTGAATTGCAGTGCCTGTAGATGAGACAAAAGATGTGGGGCACTGGAACACCTGTTGGAATGACAATAATGGGAGAAACAAAGGACTAAAAAATATTGCCCATTAATTTATTTTGTTCCACCAATTGTTTGTAGTGTTTTGATATTGTGTTCCCTGGTGTACATTCTGTGACCTGTTTCATTTCATACAGCCTTCCTGCTCTGTCCACAATCGCCTGCAATTCAGTGTCCATTCCTTCCAATTATTTTTTGCTTCATTTTTTCTTCTGCCATTTTTTCCCTTCTGTATTCCCTCCTTCCACCTCTTTGACTCTGGCATCTTTCACAAATGCTTTTATCCATCTTCTTTAGTCATTCATTTGTATAACAGTTCACTTCTTAGTTACTCAAAACATCTGACACACTGTGTTCCCATCTCCTTATAGCTCTCCCTTGTCTGTCTTGGCTTCTGCTTCTTTCTCTGTTTTTGTATCTAAATTTTCCTTGAGAGAGGCTTTTCATTCACCTGTTCCATTTTATATAAGTTGTTCACTTGTTTCTGCTCCACTATCTTCTATGTCTTCTCAATTACTAGTAGTTGCTTTGGTGATTTGCTTAGTTCATGTTGCCTTCTTTTACTAACATTTAGCACTTCTGCACTTATGTTCTTTTTTTTCTTCTTCCTCTTCTCTGTGGAGATTTCAGCATTTCATGTTGCATGCCCTCTCAGTGTCTCTGCATGATCTCTGCAATGTCTAAGGTTGTTCCCCCAGTCTGTAGCTTGCAGATGATTCATGTTTTAATTAGTTGTGCTGTTTAAACAATTTTACATCCTCCATATTGTGTAGCGTGAACAATACCACTTCCTGCTTTGCTTCCAGAATTGCAGTTTATTTCAACCATGTTTCTGTCCCATTCATTCTTATCTTATTTAATACCTCCAGCATACCATTCCATCTCCTGCAGAGTGCTTCAGATTAATATCCAGCTAGCTTTATGAACATCCATGCAAATGGGTAACATTAAGTATTTTTGCTTGCCTTATTTCATATCTTACAGCAGAAGAATTAAAACATGCCAAAGCATGATGCACTTTGTCTTCTACTGAGGCTTGCCACCATCCCTCTCTGTGTAGCTCTCTGTTGTATTCCAGTTATCCTGATGTTTCTTTTTGCACAATTTTCAAGATCAATCATCATCAGGGTGAGGAAGGCTAATAACACAGTTTCATATCCAGTCTGCAGGACCTCAAATACCCCACACCCTGATGGATCTGGATGGGCTAACACTAATAGTGTGGGGGTCAAAGTCTTCTGTGGCTTAATGGGTAGAACTAATTAGGACAATAAGTCTTGTGCCAACTGGTGGAGAGATTTATATAGACCCCAGTACCCCTCCATGTCCCTCTGGATTGCAGCCTCTAATAGATTCTGAAGTTCACTTTCCTGCTTTGCCAGGCTGTCACATGCTAGGGTTCCCACAAGGGAGCTGCTACAACCTCCATCCTATGAAATGGTCCCCAGGTAAGCTGCAGGAAGTGGAAATCTTTTCTACATCTCAAAGGCTTGTGACAAAGCCACCCCAGGCATTTCTAGACCTGTAGAGCACAGAACAGAACATACAAAACACAAAGAGAGGGAGAGAAAAGATAATAAGAAACAGAAGTAGAGGCAAGTAGAAAACTCGTAAGTGGTAAGTAGCAAATACCTTTATTTCAGTGATATCAGTGATACACAAATAAGAGAAGTAACATTTTGCTCATGTATATGGAATTATTATTAGCTATGTATATATCTTGCAATTAGTAATTTATTGAGTAAATGATGACAATCATTGGCTGGTGTTCAGCTCTGTTTTCATTGGTATTACTGCAATTACTGTAAAATTACTGAATAACTGCATTAATTTCAGCAATAAAAATGCTTCCAATACTTTTAATTAATGAGTGAAATGTATGACACACAAGTTATACACATGGGGAAGATGTAACTCTTTGTTAAAATGTACTTGCAAGTTACAAAATTTTGCCCATCTGCAATTAAGTAGGGGCGCTCCATATGCTGACAAGTATTGCATCACAGTCGTGTGCTTTCACTTTTAGAATATTCATTATTGACATGCTACCTTTCCTTCCTTGACTGATTAGTTAATGAAATCACATAAATCTCAGTTAATGTATTTACTGGCCATTTAGTGATGCTGCACATATGACAGCCTCACACAATTATGCAATTTCATTTTATTTTTATTTTCTAAAGCATCTATTATTTCCTTTTGTTGACTAATCCCATACTGACAGGGTCACAAGACCAACTAAGCCACTACCCTCTAAAACTAAACCCTATTATATGTAACTTTCTCAGCAGCTGCAGAGATATGCGAAACACAGAGAAAAAAGAAAGTTGTTTACTGATCCTAAATGTGTGCTTGTGTGTGTACTGTGTGTGCACTGTGCCTTAAAGAATTGCAATATTTTATATTTGTACCGTGCTTGCTAATACAGCTTAAGGTATGCCAATACCACTCCATCCTTCATTTTATCATGCACTCAATTTTTTATTTCTTTGGAAATGCTGCATTCTACATTGTAAATTTATGCAGACCAGTCCACAAGGAAATAATTATCTTAAACATATGGATGCAAAGTTGAGATGGTATCCATGCTGCAATAATTTAATCTTCTGTATACCTTTGGTCCAATGAGGGAATACTGTGCAACTTAAAATAAGTTCTTACATCCAGTACCGAGAATTCCTGAGTTGATACATTCAGAGGCACCAACTAACTTTTTTTCCAGAATAGGGACTGAGGTATTAATCTATCTATTGGTGAAAAGTTTACTGTCATGGCAACCTGAGCAGATAGTCAGTTTCAGGAATGGCAAAATCTTGCAGGTATTACTTTGGCTGCAAACACCATTCAAGTGTCCAGCCTAAGCTGAAAGGAATTATTGACCTTAATGTTTACCTTTTTAATATGTTTCTTTAGCATTGCCACTACTGATATCATACAGCAATGTTACTTAGAACATAATTTTCAGTGGATGGATGCCTACATTTTTTTTCTGATAAATATATCACTTTTAAGGTGTGGACTTTGGTAGTTAGGAACATAGTTTAGGTTTCAGGTTTTGTATTGTTTTTAGAAGCAGAATATAAATAATATGGGTTAACTTTATAAGGACTTTTGGAAATGCAATTTTTAATTGGTACGATATGTCATTTTTGGTGTCCAGAAGATAGAACTGCAGTATGCAAGCTAACAATATGTTTAATCTTAATTGGTAGATGTTACCACAACACACAAAGTAACAGGCAGACATACAACTAAACTGCAATGCAGTTGGCAGTGTTAGTAAGTTTGTACTTCTCATTCAGAGCAATCTGCTCTCCAACAAGCAGCAAATAATTTCCCGATCAAAAAACATTTAATTTGGAAAGACCTGCTGAACTTGTTTCATTTTGAGACATGCTGTGACATTTAGAGACCCAAGAAATAAAATTTAATATACAAATGTTGTCATACGCAGACAGACAACTAAAGTTTAGTTATACATCAATGGGTAGAATTTGTCTTTATACATGATGACTGTGATAACTTGCTAGAGGTGAGAGTTATGCATCAATTTATTGCCTACTAGGCAGATACTGTGGGCAAAGGCCAAAAAGATCAAAAACACAGGGCAGAAATTAACAAACCCTGCAAGACAAACAATGACAATCATTGCATGCATTACACAGTGCTAAAACATTTATAATTTTTTACATGGTATTAAATTTTAGATGTTGAAGAGCCAAGTGTATGCAATTGTCTATGTTTTAGTAAGTGAACACTGTGTAACTCAATGAAAAAGGAAGATTTATTTTTCAAAATGTAATAAGAAAACAATGGAAATGTATGCCCTTTAAAGTATTTAATGCTTTTGTAGTGAGTTTGCATGAGTCCTGAGAATGAAATGTAGTAGATGCTTCAATAAATTTACTGCTCCATAACATGTCAGACTCATTTTAAGTAAAAAGTATATGTGCAACTTTGTATTTTAAAACAGTAGGGAAATAGAAAATTAATGCATGCTAAGTATGGTGTACTTTTCTTTATTTATTGTTTTAAAGCTTCATGGTGCATTTGTTCTGTAATTTTTGAAGGAAGATCCAGGAGTTATGTATTTTCCATTACATTACTGTCTCAGGAGTTATGCTATACTAACATTCTGGGTTATTTATGCTTTCTTATCATTTCAATTCCAGAATCAAGATTGCACAACTCAGAACATAATATTATATGTCTTAGAAATCACTGTTATGCCTGTTTAAATTTATTGTTTGCACAAGATGTCTTATCTCATGATAAAGAGCTGTACATTTCAGAATTATATGGATTTGTTGCTTATAAACTGATGTGTTATAGTATTAAAACTCAATGATTGCATCTTTCTGTTTAGTACTACAAAAGTCTGGCAAAAAGATGTACAGTGAGAGGATAGATGAGGAAAATTAGTTTAATTTTGACTTGTTTCACTGTAGAACTGAGACCTTATTTTTCTTTTGGAAATCATAATTTATCCTACTGAATGTTATATGTGTTTATCCATAACCTACAGTAATGTCATTGCCACTGACACTTCAATAAATAGCAGACTAATCAATGATGTAGAGATTAGTTCCTGAGAGCATTGTATAGTTACAAGATGGCACTTGATATGCTAAAAGGAAGTGAGGGCGCTAGACAAGGGATACAACATTTTACATCCAGTGCATGAATAATGCATTAGGTAACTCTTAATAGATTCTTTTAGAATCTAAATTACCACAGTAAATGTGATGGTTTTGAATTTTAATGTACCATGTGTATCACTTATGTCTTCCTGTGAACTGTTGAATAATTAAACTGTATTGACCATATATTTTTATCAAACATGTAACACAAGGTTTCAATTATTTATCTGTATTAAATTCCCAACACTGTTTGTCTCAGTATACAAATAGTCTTGTCTTTCCCTTTTTCTCAGGAGTCCTTCCCTTATCTAGACTAATCCATATGTGCTATTCTGTGGAATATGATTTTATAAAAAAATAAAATAAAATCACTGGAACATTCTAGAAACAAAAACACATTCAATTTGGCTGTAAAAATGTCGTATGTTTTGTTCACAATGATCAGCACTCATTAAAAAAGTAAGAAAAGTGCATGGTTCAAAGAAAGTGTAAAATGTAATTGAATTAAAATGTGTTTCTTTAAGTGTAGATTTTATTGCTGCATTATAGCAATGACTGCATTAAATTATTTAATCCGGTCTCTTGTTTTTGTTCCTATAAAAAACAAGAAAGACGTGAGTAGTATGCACAATCTTTGATTGCTGTCAAACTTAAGAATGTGCCCGTCCTTGACTAAAAGGATTTTTCTTCATTTGGCATCTCATAAAGAGTAAGTTCAGTAATTTGTATGTGAGTCATTTAATGAAACATTTTATGTTTTAATTCTCTACCGCAGCAAGAAAATTAGCAGAATTACATACTGATACAGGCATATGCTACAATACATATACCTATGCGCATATATATATATATATATATATATATATATATATATATGTATGTATAGACATATCTATATATCTATTTAAATATATACATGTATATAGACATATCTATATATCTATATATTTGTGTATATATATCTATATATATATATATATATATATATATATATATATATATATGTATGTATATATATATATATATATATATATATATGTATATATATATATATATATATATATATATATATATATATATATATATATATATATATATATATATATATATGTGGGTCTACTACTGGAGATCGAAATTACACTGTTTTGAAATCCATTAGTAGATGCCCACTAGCCGAAGTGCACTTCACGAAGTGCACTTTCCTAACACCACTTGAGAATGATTACTGACCTTAGGGTTAGGGCCTGGGTTAAGGATAGTGGATAGCTAGTAGGGCTATCCACTATCCTTAACCCAAGCCCTAACCCTAAGGTCCATGACTACTGCACCACAGTGGAGGAAATTGTATGTCCTCCATGATGCGGTAGTCACGGACCTTAGGGTTAGGGCTTGGGTTAAGGATAGTGGATACCTAGTAGGGCTATCCACTATCCTTAACAAGCCCTAACCTAAGGTCGTGACCACGCCACAGTGGAGGACATTATCCGTTCATTCTAGTGGTGTATGCGAAAGTGGACTTTCGGTGAAGTGCACTTTCAGTTTAGTGGGCACCTACTACTGGATTTCAAAATAGTGTAATTTCGATCTCGGTAGACCCATATATATATATATATATATATATATATATATATATATATATATATATATATATATATACACACACACACACACACACACACACACACACACACACAGACAATGTGCATGCATGTGTGTGTGTGTGTGTGTGTGTGTGTGTGTGTGTGTGTGTGTGTGTGTGTGTGTGTGTGTATGTGTGTGTGTGTGTGTGTGTGTGCATGTGTCTGTGTGTGAGTGAGTGTGTGCCTGTGTCTGCAAGCCATTTTTGCTGATTTATATTAGTAATTTTTTAACTTTTCTCCAGCCAACCTCTACCTTTAAACACAACATCTTCGCACATTCCACAGCCAACATATTCCTTGTATACTGGATAAAACTGATGAGGCAGAAAGTTACTCATGGACAACTACTTGTTTTAGTAATGTATACTGATTCTTGTAGAAACCTTTTAAAGATGGCAAACTTAACAGCTGTATTAGAAATATGATCTACAAAAATTTTCAGTTATTCCTCCTTAGTGCAAATGCACTTGCTGGAAATAAACACGTTTTATAATGTGTGCATTTTGGTGAGAACTGCAATTAAGGGACAGCAGTTAATATGAGTTTTATGATTTATTTCTGCCCTCTTCTTTACACTTTAACTACTCTAAATACTGGTTTCTAATTTTATTTTTTTCACACAGCTACTGTTCCCAGCCAAAGAATGAAATACAAAGTTGTAGCCCAAGTACCATAATGATGCAGGTATTATCCCAAACTGCTTAAGGATTATTTTAAAGACTCACAAGAAGAAAACAGCTTTCCTTCTATTAACTAATTTTATATTGTGCTACCACAAAACTTCAGATATGAATTCTAGCCTTAACTGAAAAATAAAAAACATATCTTCTCTGATCAACTTAAAATTGCTAGCTCCAGTCATATAATGACAGACAATTATCCCCGGGATTCATGAAGCTTGCGCCAGGCGCAGGCGTAGCGTAGCCGGTATAAAGCCAAATATAGCCATTGAGCGATTCAGGTGCAATCCAATTCCACATGCACTACCGGTGTACGCCAGAACTGCGCAGCGCTCGGCTTAGGTATGCTAATCACCCCATGCGCAGTGCCGCAACATGCAAATGAAGGTACATAGTGATTCATGAAGTGGTGCAGGCGTAGCGTAAGCCCATGGAAATGTAAACCAAAAAACACGGTTTACATTTTCCCAAACAGAACATCGGAGCTATGGAAGTGGACCAGACTCATGTATTACAAAGTTAACATATGCCAATGGCTAAATACACAGCCAATGGCATAAGAAAAGATGCACAACACCTAAAAAACAACATTTAATGTGATGTCCACAGTAAAGCAAAGTACAACCGCAGGGCATGTGTGTGCAAACTGGAACACAAAGAAAATATATACAAATGTCATAAAATCACAATGTAATACAAATCAGGATTTCACCATAATACGCAATGGTATGCATGGTACACCACAACCAAGCTGCAAGGGTTGCTAAGGGTCTGTGACAGTGTTCAGCGTGGTAACTATGAATTAGTAGTCAATGCCATGCAAATGAGGCAGGTAATACTGAATCGCAAAAGTCCAGCCGGATTAAAGATGTACCATACTGCGCAGCGCTATAACAGAGGAGTGGCTCAGAGGTATACATGACATTAGCAGTGGGGTGTGCCACCGTAGCTGTAAGCACATTGGAGCAATGCAAATCTGGCCTGGCCGTTGCTAAGCAAAGCTGCAGGACAAGGGTGGGAAGGTAGGTATAGAATCGTTTAGCTGAGAGCACAAATGGTGCCCGAAACCGCATGTGTACGGGGATGAAAATGTGCCCGAAACCCGGTAAGCGGATGCACGAGCCGCGAACCATAGCACAAACAGGAAGGTCAGGGGAAGAAAAGAAGGAAATGCTGCAGTAGGGTAATTGGAGTACAACTGAGCAATTAACACCTATTAACTCACAGTGAGCAATCAACGGCAGCTGAAAACTCTGCTCGCAGAAACCTGCAAAACAGGATAGGGGAGGCGTCGGATTGCAAAGAAAGGAGAACTGTCATAGCAGAGCAAAGCAAACCTACAGTAGACCGGCAATAGAACACATTACGCAAGATAAGCCAGGTCTAGGAAAGTACAAATGAAAGCAGGCTGCTGGATGCATGCCAGAAAATGGTAGGTGAAACGTGAAGAAATGTAAAGGGAAGGGCAAGAGGTAATCCACGGCAGCCAAATGTAATTCAGCACCAAAGGCACCACAATAATAGTTCCTGTAGTAAAACACATAAGATACCCTGTAGCTACGATCGTACATACACACCCTATGACATCATCGGTGTTCACAGCACAATAGTATAAAGTGTGAAAGCACCCTACACACACCTGTGTATTCCCAAACACTGCACCATAGGTGTAAACACACGGGGAACTTTTAGAATGCACATGTTGGGAGCTGCCATAGCTGTGATTCATCACCATGTGTTAGAGACTGAAGGTGTTGTGGAGGATGATGCTGACAACCACCACAGGTCCCGGAGGAGGAGAAGAGTGTTCAGACCAAGGGTAACCTACCAGGGGCTACATGATCTGGAGATAGTAGAGCGTTACAGGGTGGACAGGGATATCTTACAGCAAATAGTTGAGCTGTGCCGGCCACACCTGAGAACCAGAAACAACAGGGGGGAACCCATCCCAGTGGACATGAAGGTATGTATAAGCTTGCGAATACTAGCCACAGGTACCTTTCAAAGGCCAGCTGGAGATATAATGGGGATCTCACAGGAATCATCACCCAAGTTACTACACCAGTTCCTGGATGCCATGTTACCACATGCCAATGAGCATATATACTTCCCCCGAACTCAGGAGGAGTTGGCCAGCAATATGCGTCACTTCCACCATGTGGCACACTACCCAGAGATACTGGGTGTGATAGACTGCACGCACATACATATCAAGTCACCACCCGGTGAGCATGGTAGGTGCTACATAAACCGCAAGGGATTCCACTCCATAAACTGCCAGGTCATGTGCAATGCCCAGGGCATTATCATGGATGTGCGTGCTGGCAGCCCTGGAAGCTACCATGACTCCCATATCTGGCATGCCTCACAGCTGTATCAGGTATTTGTCAGGGGGACATCCCACATGGCCACCTTGTGGTGGATGCTCGCTATGCACTGGAGCCGTGGATGATGACTCCCATCAGAAATGCACACACACCCATGCAAGAACGCCATAATGAGGCACATGCACAAACCAGAATCATCATAGAGCATGTGTTTGGGATGCTGAAATCATGGTTCCATTGCTTGGACACATCTGGTGGAGCCTTGTAATACTCTCTAGGCATGTATGCCCACATCTTCATAGTATGTGCCATGCTACATAATATGATCCTGCGGAAACAGCTGCAGCACGGACAAAATGGTGAAGGCCCTCATAGCCCACTGCAATTGCCAAGGCCATCACAGGCACAGAGAGATTCAGACCACGAACACCCTGTGCGAGCCCCAGTAGGCAGACGGAGGCATGCCCAATATGCCTATGCCTTGGCAAAGAGGGAACGTATAGCACATACTCTGACAGTGTAGGCCCCTACAGACTGACACACCCCTCCACCTGCACACACAGTAAAATGGATGGCACACACACACGACCACCTGTAAATTGTAATGTATAGGTGGCCTACTGTGTGAATCCTACATAGGCAGCCCTCAAACATTGTACACACAACAGCTATTGGAACAAGGAATGTCAACACCTGAACAGTACATGCGCCTATCAGCATATGTTGGTGCTGTGTGTATAGGTTCCTAGGTACATCGGTAGGTACATGCCCGATTGTCAGAGGCCATACACCAAACGAGGCAAACAATGTCTGCTGTCGCCACAACATTGAGTAACCAACTGTCGCTCCGTGGAGCATAGGCAATCACAGGATCACATGTGTGTAAGTACTGTTCTCCACACACTCTGCATGGATTCCCTGAGTGTTAATGAGGGGCTCCACATAATGTAATCATGGATGTTATGTCAAGGCATGCGGCGTACCCATGACAGGTATTCGTCACCCCAGCATGCCCCACCAATGGTCGTTTGAAGGTGTAGCACATTATTATGTGTGGCTCACTGTGATATACATACCCAATGCTGGAGCACATCCAGTAAACATCACATGGACATACCATTAATTGGACTCATCCATATGTAAACTAAATGAGTTACCCATGGGAGTGCAGTATGGAGTAACAGCCGTAGTATACTCCACATACAAAATGCCATAACACGTGTACAAATCCCAGATGGCCAAGTGGTAAATGCAGTGACTGTCGTGCATGTTCCCAGTCCCACATCCTGCAAGGGATGTAACGTAATCCTGAAGGCACGAATAATGCATGTCGGATGCAGGTCATCAGATCATGTTTAGCACACGTTAGCGGGAATATGCATTGCCCAGTGCTGGTAAGCATCGTTTAAATATGACTATACAGATATGTGTGAAACAGGGCTAAGCTTCTCTGAATATCGCGCAAATCATGGTCAATGATGTCCAGAACAGGTGAAACCAGCGTTATTCACCCCTGTACTAATAGCACCTGCTCTGAAGGGTAAAACGACCACTGCCAGGAGTAGAACACGCAATCATGTATACAGTCACCTAACACTATGGTAGCCAAGATGTACCTATGGCAGGTGTGTAATGTGACAGGTTCAGACACAAACGTGCGGAGTCCAGGAAACAGTATACACCGACAAGTACACAATGAAAGGTGTATTTTGCCTGTCACTTTTCCCTGTCAGAGATTTATATAAAAATAAATTAAATATATATATATATATATATATATATATATATCTATATCTATATATATATATATATATATATATATATATATATATATATATATATATACATATAATACAGATAGAAAGGGTGATAGAGAGATATATGTTGATATATACGGATTCACCGATATCTGCAAATATATAGATAGGTCAACGACATTCATAAATCCTTGGAGGTACAAATAAATAGGATACCGCCAACTATGTAATGTGTCACATACCGACACATGTTACCACAAGGCTGAAAGACCAAAAGAACACAGTACTGGAACACTAGAACTGCGAGTAATATTATCATAATATGAAGGGACATTTACTTACCGCTGCCAGTGTTGCGGTCCACGTAGGTACTGTGTTCAACTGTGTTTGTGATTGCCGTAGTCTGTGTATGTGTGTGTTGAGGTTGCCGTGTGCATTTCCATGTGACTGTAATGTGTGTGTGTCTGCATCATGTGTCTGTCAGTGCCAACTCTGAGGTAGATCATTACAGTAGGTGTGGTTATAGCTAGCCATAGGCATACGGTTACCACCTGTCCCACATTAGGAGGGACAGCCCCTCCCTGGGCAGTTGTGTCCTGACATAAAACATTACAAAGAGCAACTGTCCGAGATTGTAGCACATTATTATGTCCCATATATTATGTAATAGTAGCATTAAATAGTCATGCCTGTATGTAAGAAACGTAAATGTTACATGCAATATGATAAGTAGCCAAAGTCCTACAGCAATAAGTATGTATTGAGGATAAAAGTATGTGCTATCCTGTGTACTGACCATGGGTATGTGTCGGCCTGTAAACACCGATGTGTGTCCTGCAAGTGTCCCACAATGGCCATTTGAAAAGGTGGCAACCCATGCCAAAGAGGTTCAGTTACCAACACAACTGCAATGACTTCAAATATCTGGGACAGAAATACACGGGACAGCTGTCATTTAGTAACATTCCTTTACATATTGCTGTAATTCCGGAGGTATGGAAGTATCAACCTCACCTGCATACTATATAGAAACCAATTAACAACAGTCCAATGTATATGCCCGTAACAAAAGTCTACTAACTGATAGCTCTTTAATTAGGGAAGGAGCCCACACACATATATGGAATATGTAGAAATGCAAGCTCCACAAACCTGTATATGCTACGTACACCCACCTACACCCCCCACACATGAAACTATAGCAATACAGACTGTAATTACAGCCCAAACATCCAGTCAGTCAATTACATCTGCAGAAGCATTAACATACCTTGTGAGAGACACATTTAAAGGTGCCATGTAAAATCGTAGCCATTGTATAATAGAACAAATGGCGATGTTACAGGTTTTGTTTGCAATAGTCCCTTATCAGATGGTTGG
The DNA here is from genome assembly GCF_019279795.1 of Protopterus annectens. NCBI lineage: Eukaryota > Metazoa > Chordata > Ceratodontiformes > Protopteridae > Protopterus > Protopterus annectens. Next base: position 1,373,674,090 of record NC_056731.1, read on the forward strand.
GATGACAGGTACACTCACATGTAGAACCACCTACTCTAGCCGTCACACACAATCCACGGGGGACATGAATCCAAACTATCCGTTTCTCTACACATAGCAGTTGCAATTACTCACAACAATACAGGCCGTCTCCTCGAAGGTAGGGCAAATGGGCAACACCCAAGTGGAGAATTCAATTACACCCCACTGTTGCCGCGTAATTGGTGAATGGAGTAGCTGCACAGCTGATGTGCAAGTAATAAGTCACTCAGGAACACCAATTGGCGGCAGGAACCACATGTTACAGGTATCGACGTATATAAGGATGACTTGCCAGACATTCAAACCATATGCTCATACCATAGAACTGTTTAAACAGTGTAAGAGAGATAGTCACGAAAGTCCGGAACGATAACAAGGTATGTAGAACACTCGGTATGTAAGTGTATGTATAGCCTGTTTTGTATTAATTATGTTAGTGTATGTGTAGCCTGTGTTGTATTAATTAAAAGTGTCCACAATGCATAAAGTGGGAAAAGGTATTATGTACTGATGTTTTGCTGAGCATAGTAACACTTGTAGAAATTGTGTGTCCTGCAGTGGGCCACAAGGTAAACATCACCGACACCACAAGGGATGCTACATGAGGGCTTTAAACAGAACAATTCCATACCACCCGCCGTCAGTGGTAGGGTATGTCCAACAAGTACGTGCCATAGCAGGGGATAGTATATGTCAATATACTGTCACAGTAGGCATGTGTATGGGCATATAACGACAATGACATGTCTAAGATGGTCCCGCTGTGCAAGTATGCTTTGCATTATGGGATACTATGTAAAATATGTGTAATGTACAGTATTGTAGGTAGATATGTCAGATATTCTACACAGCATACCAGGCATATCATGCATACCAAAGGTATCGTCTGTTGGCATGTACAATATACAATAACAGGATACATATGGCTTGTATTCACGGGACACTGTAATAGCATGATAGCTAATCTAAATGGAAGAGCTACTCAATTAACCATGCACAAAGGACATGTAATAGCTTCACAGGTTCATAGTGGGGTACTATGCAATCTGGCAAGTCTATGTGTAAGCTCAACTACAGTGTTCACACCAGCGGCACCTCTCTAGGGTAGTGTCCTGTCTGTGAACAGCAGAACCATGTGTTACCTGCACCTCTGCACAGTACAGCCATTGCAGTGGTCCCTGGCGTACATGTGTCTCCCATCCACCAAGTGAGTTATCACATGAACAGTGCTACTGAGTGTCCCTGAGAGATGTACATAGGAATCATGTTCCAAAGAATGGTGAGTGTCTGGTTTGGGTATGAAACCCTCAAGCCCATCCCACTCATCGTTGCGTGTGTGCACATATCCATGAGCATGTTGCTGACAGTGGCTTTTGCTTATGTTGCTTATGTGGAGTATATCCATGAATATTATTGTGGACATGGGCCCTGTCTGTTCAGCAGAGGTCACCCCTGAGTATGTAGTATGCAAATGTGTACAGACGTGGTGTCCGTCATTCTGCCGCATACGTCAACCATCAGAGCTCAATAAATGTCATGGCGTGTTAATGTTGTGGTATGTAAAGCCGTAGCTGTTGTGTAAGGTACACCCTAAATGGGGTGTTGTACCCTTGAATGTGTGTATATGTCTGGAGTTCAGAGGTACAATGGGTGCCTATGTTCTAGCTACAAACCCAGTACAGATAAGTGTGGCCACGTAGAAAGATATCCACGCCACAGAGGCAATATAGTTATCAAAGGAGTGGGTGTGACATACGTGTGTACTACGATCACGTACAATGTGACATGTATATAGGTGACTACCACTTATGTGATAGTCAGTGGGTGAATGGTGTAATGCAAAGGGGATGTTCATGCACCTTGTGTCATGCAGCTTGAGGCCATGATATTGATATCAGGTATCCGTCTCAGTGACACCCTTATGGAGGGAGTCAGTATCAGCTGGTGGATCAATCATGGTGCTTTGTATGCAGTTGTATGTAAAGCTAGGCAGGGAAAGTCCCTCTATGCTAGCCTGTACCTCAGGGAAGCATATACCGAACATGAAGGGCTGTATGACTGAGGACTGAGGTACGCCAAGTGTAACTGAAATACAGTAGGTACTATGGTATGCTATCCTCATTGTGTGTGTCCTGTCTGTGAGCCACTTTGCATAACATCCTGAGACATAGGGAGTCGATGTGCAGGTGGATGTGTATGTTGTCAATACCAGAATGGAGAACAGTGCTGAAAGGCAATGAGGGGACAATGTAGGCTGTGTGGACCCCCTTACCATCATCAACTACCCTGGTAACTGTATCAAAGGAGTCAACCAGGTGTAGGAGCCATGCTCTGGCCCTAACAAGTCCAACCTGGGTGCCATCAAAGGACCGGAGCCTACCAATGTCTCTGTGAATGACTTCCATGATGATGTACCCCATAGCCTTGCAGAACAGTCCAATCAGGTGTATAGGGCAATAGTCCCCCTCGTGCATTTTGGCACCACCTGTGTGGAGTGTGATAACTGTTGCTGTGTGCCATTCAGGGGCCACAATGTCTGATACAAGGCTATTACTGAATATGGTGGCCAAGTGGGGAGACATGTCATTCAGAGGTTTGAGTAAATCACATCCTGGGATGTTGGACGGTCACATGGGGCCAATGTTCCAGGCCATATAGAGTGCAGGTTAGTACTGTGTAGGTGTGACCGCAGGGACACCGCAATGTTTCTGCATGGATTGTGGCCCTGTAGGGAGTGAGAGGGAGTAATGTTAGCATTGAACCCATCCACCAGCATGTTGTCAACATCACCTGGTTCTGTAATGTTCCTGAGTAACTGTTGTATGTCAGAGCAGCTGTGGGTATTGCCATTGAATACTGACATACCTCCATTATGCCTTGTGGTACACCCTGGAATGTGTTGCAGTAATGTTTACGTAGCTAGTTTTGGAGTATGTGATGAGGGATCCTGTAGCCCTACTGAGGCTTACCAGTAAGCTACCCCACCCATGGGATTGTACTCCACTTTGCAACAGCCTCCACCTGTTGTTGTAAATTATGTCCATGGAACTGGACCCCCAGAGTGGCGTCTGTTATCTGGTGGGTACCATCATGGCTCTGTGTGAAATAGCATGATACATGCAGTCGTGTAAGTGCTAATGAAGTGCACTGGGGTATGTTTCAGTGTTTGTATGTGCATTGTCCATCTGCATGGGTGTCATGATGTTAACTACTGCTGTCATAAGATGTCTGTAGTAGACGTTGTAGTACTCTTGTACTGTGTATGCCCTGAAGTGTGTGGTGCCGGGATGTGGACAACAAGGGTGGTTAGCATATGTTTAGAATCCACCAACGAGGGGATAACTCCAGGTGTGGAACACCAGTCACATGTTGGTAGTGTCCATGTCAAGGATATTGTTGGTCTTGGAGGTGGTGTGTATGGGTTGATCCAGCCGAGTGGAGGTTATGAATCCCGGACAGCGTTGGCCTAATGTGTCAGTACATGAGTAGCTATCCCAGTTAAGTGTGGGGTAGTGTCAGTCTCACATCAGTAGTACCTGTCTGAGCCCTACTGTCCAGTACACCAAGAAATGAGGTCTGGTAACTGTGGGGTATGTTGTTGAATCCATAGCTTGTTACAATGTGTATAGCAGTTCTGGCCACAGTTAGTTGTACGTGGAGCACCTCTGATGCATTGTGCTAAGTAACTAGCCAGGATGTGTGTACAACATAATGGAATATGGGAACACCTCAGCCGTGGGTGTGCCGGTCCAGGTTACATGACTGAAAGGTATGGTCTGTGTATAACCTGTCATTGCAGGTGTGCTCTGCAGAGCCTAGAGGCAGGTCCCAGTCACTGCAGAGATATTGAAGTGGTCCATTATAAGGAGTGCCTTGCCTGTGTGCGTCAGAGATGAAGATGTCAAGCTTTGCGTCACATGACCCCATGTTTTGCTTGCCTGTTCCCGTTCTGGTGGTGAATGTTATGGGAAACTGTGCAAGACAGGCAGTATAGAAGCAGCAAGAGCCTTACATGTTATCTGTACTCCCAGGGCTGACAGGTGCAGGTCATCTGTGCCAAAGCATCGTATTTTGTTGGCCATGTCAGTCAAAGCGGACAGATACCAAATGCCTATGGAATGACAGCAGAAGCATAGGCAACTGTTGAAGTGACACAGTCAGTCGTTGTACAGTGGTAACAGGTCGGGATGAATGCATAATGCTCTCCAGGGCTTGGCCCATGCCTTCAGGGCTACAAGACCAGTGAGCTATTGCATGTCCCTGCACACGTAGTCTGTGAAGTTGCATCTCAGGGCAGTCACACTAACATGGAGAATGACAGTCAAATTGTACCTGGTGAGGTGTGGCATGGGTGCATAGGTTATGTTGCAGAACCAGTTACCCAACAGCAAGATGTAAGTGACTATCGCCTTGTGTAGCTTGCTGAGTGGAACATCAGTGTGACCGCCTGCAGAGTCATCTATGACAGGTGTGTTGTGTATGTTATAACACCCTATTGGCTGTATGTGATGGGCACACATGAGTCTGTGGGTTATAAGTTATTGTTGTTGTGTTTGGTGATGGGGGCTGCCTTTGGTGCCTACACAGAGTATGGAGAGGTACTGCACAAGTCGTACTCGTATGTGTGGCCTGTGGTGGTGGAGATCTTGTGAGACTATGTGATGAGTGGGGTGTATTGTGAATGTTACACATCCCCACATGATTATCAGGTTCAGTCAGGGTTGGTGACAGCATTACCCCCAGCAGGGCTGCATATGTGCATCTCCCACAGGCTGTAGTGTCGTAGGTTGGGAGGTGAGCATTGACTGTGTACATGAGACAATTGCTCTATTGCCACATGTACGACATATTCATCATATAGACAGGCAATATCACTGGTACGTGACAGTTGGACATGCCTGTATATACAACCATGTCTCACAAGATATGTGAGTTACATGTGTACAACAGCTGTTGTACTGTAAGCAAGCTGGAAATGTAAGGACGGACAGTGTACTTGTGAGAAATGGTGTGGAATGGGTGCTATATTAATCGGTAGCTCATGAAGTGCTCACAAGTTCTGAACAAGTGCTGAGCATGAAAATACAATACAGATAGGGTGTTGGATAATATCAACCCACAAGTGGCGATGACAGTCATAATTGGTGACACTGCAGTATTACCCTGCTGAGTATGGTATGCAAGTCCATGAACCATTATCAATGTAGATGTTAGCAGTACAGATGTACATGACAGTATGGATGTTTGACTACATATACCTTTGTATGTCACAGGAGTGTTCTACCAGTAGCCTTTTGACAGAATCAACACTACAAAAGATGCCAGAGTGAAATGTGCATATCACATCAGTGCCAGCTACAGTAAAACAGGGTTAATGTGTTGTACTCCACTCTCATTGTAGCCCATACCACACAGACAAATGTGAGGCATCTGTGTATATAAGGATGTGAATGGCCATGACCTATGAGCAATAGCTGTCTCAGTGTTGTGAACAACATACAGAATGGGCTTTGTGGGTAAGGTGTGCGACATATGTGCACATTCTGACAGATGATATCAGCATTGTCACCGCTAGGTGAATATCCCTGTACCCATTAACTACCACCTAGGCTGCGGTCAACATTATGGACACTGTGTAAGGGATGGTGCTGTGCAGTTCACCTTCCTGAGTTGGTGACGTCTCCAGGCCCCTTAGGTAGTCATATGAAGTACCCATTGGCCATGCGTGGATGGGCGATACCAGCCTTCACAATCCTCACCTCTACTATGCAGCATGCTGTCTACCTTGCATAAAGACATGTGCTACACTATGATGTTGGACATGCTACATGTCCATATCCTGATCTGAAAGACATATGTCATGGACAGCCACCGTCCTACTACTAGGATCGCCACATGCTGGACAGATCCCTGTGCCATACATGTGACATACTCCCGCCATACCATGCAACCCTGTCCATCAAAGTCCCACATGTCATCTGTCATACATGGTGTGATGACTGCATGGTAGATGTAGTATCAACTGTCTGGATCAGTAATGTGGCACTGATGCACCTTGCGGTGGCAAAATGGCTGTCGGATACAGATAGAAAACCTTGCCCGTACATGCTATAGTTGATAACCATCCCTGCGAATGACGTCCGACTAGCCATTGTCCCATGTCTATCACATGTGCAACACTGACGATCCGTGGCAGGATGCTGAAGAGCTGTACAGTGCCGTGTAGCTGTATATGGCAAACACATGCATGTAAAGGTTTCCATGCGTATGTGTGCATTGTCACTGCTCAAGTCCATTAAGGCAGTGTATGTGTTGATATGTGACATATACACTGCATCAAGGTCAACAGCATTACCATGGACACATCCAGGCATGTCCTGATAGGTAAGAATACCAGTGCAGGCAAACAGACATGCCCACATCAAGACAGCATTCACATGGAGTATGAACAATGTAATGAGGTGACACAAATATATGGTGATGATATCCAATGCATAACAGGTGTTACATGTGTGTGACACAAACATGTCAGTCATGTCAGTGTCATGATGATCTGCAAAGATAACTGTGCAGATGTACTAGATTTACTAGAAATGCATGTGCAGCAGTATCTCTGTATATTTCTGATACTGTGACCTGTCACCATCATTATGTCTTACAGATAATGCCTTGTACACGCCTGCCAGCGTACAGCCGCCAGGAGGATGATGTCCTCATCCCATACCTCCATGGGAACTATGAGGTGTTGTTCAGCCATGTGCCACAGCATTCCCAGCAGCATGACGACCTGTTGAAGGATCTTCGCAGGAGGGTGAATGATGTGGGTGGCTATAACCGCACCTACCAGCAGGTGCGCAGACACTGCACGGACTTGATGCAACATGCAAAACAGCGTGCCACTGCAATCGCCAGGGAACAAAGTGGAACAGGTGGTGGGCCACCAACCCAGCCCCCACTCACACACACCGAGGAGTTACTGGCCAGTCTGGGGACACCCTCAGAACAGCATCCACAAACACTAGCTGCCATCGTGGAGGTGGGTGTTACCCAACCAATGAGCCTGGAGTTGCCTGGTAAGTCAGGACTGCACATATGACTATTATATCCCATTTAGTTGCATGTGTCACTGTACATTATGTAATGTAACATCATATGTAAGGTATGTTGACACACATGCTGCATACTACAGTATGTTACCCTGTGTATGTGCACATGTGCATACTATATGCTATTGTACAGGCAAATGTGTTAACATGCATAGTGCACCCCTGTGGCTGTCATACAGTCATGGATAATGTTCAGACTGCTGTGTCACCCCTATACAGGTACCTCTGGCATGCCGCACAGACATCAGTCCATTGCAGAAGAGACTGTCATCAGTATCAGGCATGTTAAAGCATAGATCTATTCACCATGTGGCCAGTTAACAGTTGTACACTTGATGTTTGGTTCAGTCATGATATACTGGTTGCATCACCCATCATTCACACTGGCTACCCATGTGCAATATATACAAATGAAATGATACACCGACATGAAACCACAGTATTTGTCATTGCTACATGTGTGGACATATGTACTATACATTGGAACAACACGTGTGGTATGCAAACAGCACCACACAGTGATCTGTGATATGGGCAGCCCACAGGAGTCACCATTGTGTTATATGCCCCTGCAATGGGTGCACACATTGTGATGTGCCATCTGACATGTCCCAGACATGTAGTGTTCTGGTTGCAATATTGTCACACTATCTCATAACCCATACCCCACATTCCAAACATACAACCCGTTGTCTGCATAGCCCTGTGGATGGTGACATATCTGACATCTATGGGTGTATGTCATATGTGACAACACAGACATGTGAGATAGATGGCCATCACACACATTTGGCCAACACATGTGCACACATGGCCATGGGGAATGGCCAGAGACATGTAGCCACACAGTAGATGTGATGTGTATACACCCTGTTGCACATTGTCCACACATGGTCCAATTATAGCCTTAGTTGACTGATTATACAGTTGATGTGGTACACTGGACATCCTAAAAGCCTGTGCACAGCTAGTGGAGGTGTCACTGAAGTCTACCATATAAGATGTGTTGCACATCATGACTGTGTCATAGCATGACAGTAGTCACCTGTACAGCTTCCACAGACATTGACACCACAACAGGCCACAGATACTGTACATTTCCCTTGCTGCTGTAGGACATCACCATTAGCTGTGCACCTCATGTGTGTGGTACATCAATTTCATGTGGGTCATGGTGAATTGACAAGTCTGCTATGTGTGGACATGGTTGCCAGGCAGCTAAGACTCTGTAGTAGTTGTGCAGGGGTGTCATCTGTAGGTCCTCCAGTGACCTGTTATGTGACATAGCATGGTTTGGTGTGTATACACCTCAGCATCGTGGGTCACAATCCACAGTTATGTCATGGGTATGCATGCAGTTATGGCTATGCAATGTGTACATATTATGCACTGTATAGCAATATAGATGCCTCATGATGCCATGCAATGGCACAGTGTCTGTACTTCACACTGTATAGTAATGTAGACGGCTCACACTACCCTTCCATGTTCATGCACATTTGCTAAACATGCATTCTATCTGTAGGGCATACAGACAACATCGCAATGTGATGCCCATTATGATGCTGTACATGTGTCAGGACACCATTGTGTCAGACATGTATGCATGTTAATGGACACGTCAGCAGATTACATGTCAAGGTCACGTGAGCCATGTGTACTGTTATCCTGTTCTGGTCCACATGGTGTATTACGGGGATGCATGCATAGTACCATGATTGTGTGAACTGCATGGCTACTGATATGACACCTGCTTGCTGTAGTATGCACCCCAGGGAGGTATGCTAACTAACACTATTAATGTCTGAGCTGCATGCCGTCTGCTGTATCACATGCATGCTGCACGCCATCTGTCAAATCACATGCATGGTGTGTCTGTGTGTGTCTGTCACTGTGTGTGTGTGTGTGTGTGTGTGTGTGTGTGTGTGTGTGTGTGTGTGTGCGTGTGTGTGTGTGTGTGTGTGTCTGTCACTGTGTGTGTGTGTGTGTGTATGTGTGTGTCTGTCACTGTGTGTGTGTCACTGTGTGTGTCTGTCAATGTGTGTGTGTGTCTGTCACTGTGTGTGTGTGTGTGTGTCTGTCACTGTGGGTGTCTGTCACTGTGTGTGTGTCTATTGTAATTTAGAGTCTTTCTTTGCATTCACAGGTGATGTAGGTGCGTTACCCTCCTGCGGTCCATTTGATGTTAGTGTCCCCACCGATATTAGCAGTGATGAACATATGCATGAGGTACAGGCAGGGTTGTCGGGGGCTGAATCTGTGCCAGTGGTTGCCATCCCAGCTATGTCCCCCTCTTCCCCGCACACAGTTCTGCTGCCAACACATATTGCATCACCAGTGGCCATAGAGGAAGGACAGTCAGCATCTGTCAGCGTGGAACAGGAATGTGTGGTGGCTACAGAAGGTGTCTCCACACCATGGTGTCAGTGTAATGACTGCAGATGTGCCATACAGGCATGTGGCCGGTGCTGCTCATAGGAGGACCTCTAGCAGACATGCACCTGCAGGACAGAGCGCAGCAGCTGGTATCACCAGACGCATGTTCCAGACTGTAATGGTGGCACAGGCACATGCTGAATGGCAGAACAGAAAAGGGCAGAAGCTGCAGAGGGCTGCTATCCATACCCGAAACGATAACATCCAGGCATTAGCAAATGCTCAACAGCAGATTGCTGATGTTCTGGACTGGCGATTGGGTGACATGGTCGGAATCCTTGACCGTGGCATGGCAATCCACAAGCATGAGCTGTCTGTGCTTGAACCTCTGGTAGGAGTGAGGTGTAGGCCACGTGGATGTAGGCCAGCTACACCACCTAGTGCAGGTCAACGTGAGCATGCCACCTCACATGCCCACTCCCATAGTGCCGGTAGCAGTAGCAGTGCAGCTGGTGCTGCGCTGTCCACACCATGACACAGCAGGCCAAGTGGACATGGCCCTGGATGTTCCCAGCAGGGACATGGTTCCAGTGGACATGTGTCGTTGGACAGTAGCCAATCTGTACCTCCACCTGGTAGTGCCCGTGCAACTCCTGGCAGGCACAGGTCACGTGGCCGTGGCCGGACACAGTGAGCTGTACAACCTGGTCTGTACAATCTGGAGCTGTCAATAATACCCCTGTATAGGCCTCACAAAAGGCAGAACTGTGTGCACACATACACACACACAACAAACATATCTGTAGGGCACCACAACACCCACATGCATACTGAACAGACATGTCCAATCATATCACCGGCCCTTACCCACACACATGATGTCATCCATTGGTACAGCCTATGCCCCTGGCAAACATTATCACCCTGTGCATATGATGAAGTCTGTGCCACATCCCTGTCATTCACACCATCGGTACAGAGACATGCTCAAATGGTCTGATGCACAGGGTGAACAGAATAGTGAGAGAAGTGTATATTACATTAGTTGTGTAAGAATAGTGAGAGAAGTGTATATTACATTACTTGTGTAAGAATAGTGAGAGAAGTGTATATTACATTAGTTGTGTACTGTTGACATGCATCAAACATACCATGTTGTACAGGTTTAGCATGCATTGTTATATGTTCACAGTATGTGTCTCGGTAACAACAGTAACAGCATGTTGGTAATGATGCCCTGGTTCCCACCTTATGGTCTACTTGCATGTGCCTACAGGTAGCAGTGTTTGCAGTCTCCCATGTCTAACTGTGGAGTACTAACAGGCATGTATGGCAATATCAGCATGCTATACATAGCCTCAACCTGACTGTTGGAAAGGCTAACATACCACAGATGTCCACACATATACTGATCCAGAAGCATGTGGGCAGTTTAATGGGTCACGGTGGCTAGAGATGTGACATCCATACCAGGTCACATCACAGGTATGTTGACATGGTGCAGGGAATGTACACAGCGGTCTGGCCGATGATAATGTTAGAGGCCACTTGATAGCATGAGGCCTCACTGTGTAGCAGTAATACCCTGTCACATTACAGGAACATGCCCACACTCACGGGGTCAACAACACTATAATGCACACTCCATAGTGTTGAGGTGAGGACCCCTGCCTATGTGGTCATCACCCTCACAGTACTGTGCACCCACACGATGCGACACAGAGAAAGAACATGTACGGGTAGCCAGTACGGCTGAGACCGATGGCATTAATAGGGTAGTAGTCTGCATCACCATGAGGGGTTAGGGATCCTGTGTGTTCTGTATGGTAGCATACACCCTCACTCCATGCACCAGACAGCCATACATACATACATACACACACACACACACACACACACACACACACACACACACACACACACACACACACACACACACACACACACTGTGGAGACCACAAATGTCATTCACATACGGATAGCTGATATGTGTGATACACACACCACCCCTGCCTACGTCATGCTTTCCACACTGCAGTATGTACAGATCTCTACAACAGTGTACAGGGGTGTGTAACAATTGGGATGTATTTCCCACCATACGTGGCATATATGGTCACACAAGCAAACACCCATGGCAGTACTGTGATGATACACCTGCTAAATTATTATACATCTGACAGACATGCAGCAGTATTGGCTGCATTATGTGTACCAACACTACGTCCGGCAATTGTGCTGCTATATGCACACAGGAGGATGTAAGTGTTACAGGTGTCAAGTGACTTACAGTCAGTAACAACTGACCGCTGTGTAGGTTTTATGTCTTCACCGTCAAGTAGCAGTAACATAGTGTACTGTTTGCACATGTAATGGTAGGATGGCGTGTGACACACCAGTGAGCTGTCCCTGGCAAACATCCATCTGCACAGGTGGATCACCACTTTATGTACACACATCCATCCATACCTGATGTACATCCTACCGTACTGTCAGTATGTCACCATATACAGGTGTCAATGATGGGGCTGCATTGCAACTGCATGTTGTAGTTGGGCACAGATGAGTTACATACATCAGCTACTGCACATGCATGGTAGGTGCATGCACACTACAAATTGTACATGTGTGTTGGTCCTACATGCCTGTCATGTAGCCATGTTTGTATGCATTGCAATTGGTGGACATGTGTGATGACATACATAACACATGGACTGTTGTATGATATGATGGGTGTCATGGGTAACTAGTACAGAGGGAATGTGTCCTCGGTCAACATTGCTACCTCATGTACTGTTAGCATTCAACAGCCATGGACCCACCTTACATTTGCGTGCATGTGATTGCTGTAGCCACTTGTCTGCATGGAGGACAGCAAAAGCTATGTTATGTACATATGTGTTGTGTGTGTGTGGTCCATGCACATATCCACTGTGATTACATGTATGTCATATCCAAACATGGCTGTTCTTTGGTGTACAGTGACAGTCATCTGTCACAGCTGTGTAAGACCCAGGGCCCCTGGTATGTGTAGAGCCGACCTGGTTATGTACAGTGGTATCATTGCAATGCATAACACATGATGGAACCCTGTCGGTATATGTGTAGTCTGCACAGTTGCTGTAAACCTATGTACAGTCCACTGGTCATGAGTCACACGGCATTGTGGTAATGTATGGCTGCGTATTGCTGGTCCAACGACATGGTGATGTCTGAGAGCTACATTGCAGACTGCGGTGTGTACCTCTGTGATCTGCACCTGAGACATCTGTGATGGATCTTGAGTGTGTACTGGTCAGTACATGTGAGTGGCCTTCATGTACATGGGGACAGTAACACCATACTGTGCCCTTCCGTGTTTAGAATCCGTGTGCATGCAAAATGGCCCTTTGCAACTGCTAAGTGTGTGAGCATGCCCAGTACGCCGTTGTGTAGATGGACACACAGTACATTCCAAACTGCGCCCTTCCAGGTTTAGAATCTGTGTGCATGCAAGACAGCCCTTTGCAACTGCTAAGTGTGTGAGCATGCCCAGTACACCGTTGTGTAGATGGACACACAGTACATTCCAAACTGCACCCTTCCATGTTTAGAATCCATGTGCATGCAAGATGGCCCTTTGCAATTGCTAAGTGTGTGAGCATGTCCAGTACGCCGTTGTGTAGATGGACACACAGTAGATTCCAAATGGACATGTGATACTAAGCGTGTGAGCATGCCCAGTGACACCTTGTGTCGGTGATGTGCCTCTGTGTATGGGCATGGCCATTGACATCCTGTATAGCGATGGTGGTCATCCAGGCAACAGATGTCCCTTTTCAATGTCATGATGGATGCCTACATTGAACACACTGGTTGACTGTCTTGAAGGGTATACTGTCTGTGGCGCATTCTGTATCTATGTAGCATAGATATTTAGTTGCCCCAATCACACCACTGCAGTGTGTTTGTCTATGTCTGCCTTGGGACAGTAATATGCTTTCAGACTGCTCACTCTCTATACAGTCCCTATCAGCGTCCTTGCATTTGCGGATGATGTCATCCACCTAGAAGTATGCCTCTGGGAGTGCTGTGTTCAGTAATCTTGGTAGCACATTCTGTAACTGCGCAATGCTGTAGTGTGATAAGGTAGTTAGGTGTATGTTCGACTCCCAGCCGTGCGAAATGTGTGCCTCTGTGTGTGTGTGTGTGTGTGTGTGTGTGTGTGTGTGTGTGTGTGTTTGTGTGTTTCCAGCTGCCTGGGGACACAGTAATGTTTTTAGATGCCTCACACCACATACATTCCCTATCGGTGTCTTTGCCTTTGCGGATGATGTCATCCACCTAGAAGTATGTCTCCGGGAGGGCTGTGTTCAGTAATCTCAGTAGCGCATTCTGTAACTGCGTAATGCTGTAGTGTGATAAGGTAGTTAGGTGTATGTTCGACTCCCAGCCCTGCCAAGTGTGTGTGTGTTTCCAGCTGCCTGGGGACACAGTAATGCTTTTAGACACCTCACACCACATACATTCCCTATCGGCGTCTTTGCCTTTGTGGATGATGTCATCCACCTAGAAGTATGCCTCTGGGAGTGCTGAGTTCAGTAATCTCGGTAGCGCATTCTGTAACTGCGTAATGCTGTAGTGTGAAAAGGTAGTTAGGTGTATGTTTGACTCCCAGCCCTGCCAAGTGTGTGCCTGTGTGTGTTTCCAGCTGCCTGGGGACAGAGTAATGCTTTTAGACACCTCACACCACATACATTCCCTATCGGCGTCTTTGCCTTTGCAGATGATGTCATCCACCTAGAAGTATGCCTCTGGGAGTGCTGTGTTCATTAATCTCGATAGCGCGTTCTGTAACTGCGTAATGCTGTAGTGTGATAAGGTAGTTAGGTGTATGTTCGACTCCCAGCCCTGCCAAGTGTGTGTGTGTGTGTGTGTTTCCAGCTGCCTGGGGACACAGTAATGCTTTTAGACACCTCACACCACATACATTCCCTATCTGCATCTTTGCCTTTGTGGATGATGTCATCCACCTAGAAGTATGGCTCTGGGAGTGCTGTGTTCCGTAATCTCGGTAGCGTGTTCTGTAACTGCATAATGCTGTAGTGTGATAAGGTAGTTAGATGTATGTTCGACTCCCAGCCCTGCCATGTGTCTGCCTGTGTGTGTGTTTCCAGCTGCCTGGTGACAGAGTAATGCTTTTAGACGGCTCACACCACATACATTCCCTATCGGCGTCTTTGCCTTTGCGGATGATGTAATCCGCCTAGAAGTATGCCTGTGGGAGTGCGGTGATGGCAGAACTCAGTAGCGCTTTCTGTTACTGCATATTGCTGTAGTGTGGTAGACTAGACAAGTAGATGCTCGATTCCAGGGCATGGCAGGTGTGTGTTTGGCAGTTATAGCGTATGTGTTGGTATCTGTGGGTGGCTAGCTGCAGGATGTGTCCAGTTTGTTTTGTTGCTGACCTATTTAGTGTCCACAGCCCGCATATTCTGCGAAGACACTGGGTTGTCAACACATACAGTCGCCAATAGGTCTGGTGAGTAACTGTCAGCAGCCCTACTCTTACCCTTGCTACTGTCTGACCCATGTGATGCAACATAACACACGTGCCTTGATATTAACAACACTACATGATGCAGGTGGCACATGTAGTTTCTTTTCCATTCCTGTCTAATGCATTGCT
Source organism: Protopterus annectens (assembly GCF_019279795.1). NCBI lineage: Eukaryota > Metazoa > Chordata > Ceratodontiformes > Protopteridae > Protopterus > Protopterus annectens. Next base: position 1,373,689,261 of record NC_056731.1, read on the forward strand.
GTCATGTGGTTCGCTGTTGTGATATAAATGCCATATCTACATATGTGTGTACATGTATATGTGTGTATGTATATATACATATATGTATGCCCATGTATATATGTCTACAAATAATATATGTGATATATGTAGATGTAGAGATGGACATAGATGTGAATATATGTCTGGGGACATCAGCACTATTGACTATTTGTGCCGGATGATCTGTACGTGATAACCTGGGATCTATGTATATCTGCCATGGTGTGGTGTTAATGCACATCGTCTGTGGTGTGCAGGGCCACGAGTTGTAGTCATGTAGACATCGGTTATTTTGTTGCTGGGCAGACCATGGGACATTGAATATGGTGATGGTAAGGCACCTGCTGCCAGTTGTGTGTGTATCTGAGCAACACTGAGCAGTGGTTAATATGTTGGAGGTTCGGTATGGGTCATATAACTATTCATTAGAAGACTATACTATGCAGATGAGGTTGACTATGGTGTATCACATTTATCACCAGGGTGTGCTGCTGGTCCCTGGAGTGTATGTGTGTAGTCAGCCAGGTGCAGGTCTCGCATATAGTTGACAGCATGGGAGGGGGGTCAGGCATACTGTACGTACATTGCAGAACTGTGCCTCGGGACTGCTCCTGCCTTAGCAAACCTAAGCTAGGGGTGTGTCTATACCTGCCTGGTGATGTTGGGAGGGATGACAGCAGTGGTGGGGTAGTCAGGGTGTAAAGGCTGTATAAACAGGTGTTGATCAGCGCAATCAGCTGATGACATGGCCAGCCCACACATGAACAGTGCATTAATGCGAGCAAGCAGCATACACACATGTTTTGTCCACACTCTACACCACCGGTGTATACCTGCAGGAACATTTCACAACATAGTCCAACCAAATGACACGGGCTGCAGAAGGCAACATATACCAACATGTGCAGGAGGCTGGGGCAGTGCGGATGTGTATGCTGCTGAACAACCCTTACTGGGGTGACATAAGACTTTATAGACCGGGGGTGACTTACTAGGGTCTACATGGGCTGGGGATGTTGGAGCACTATGGGGTGGGCAGAGAACTCCTACAGCAGCTTGTTGACCTGTGCCTAGCACATCAAACAGGCCGAGGGGAATGCATCACAGTGGATAGCATGGGATGTGTTGGCCTAGGTGTACTAGCCACAGGTACCTCACACAGCACAATTGGGGATATCATGGGTATCTCACAGGCATCTGCATCCAGAGTATTGCACCAGTTCACAGATGCCATGTCAACACATGCTAGTGAGCATGTACAGGTCCTCCACACACGTGATTAGTGGACCAGCAATATGAATCTGTTCAACCACATGGATGAGTACCCTGGGGTACTGGGTGCTATAGCCTGCACATGTAGCACCACCCAGGGAGCAGGGTAGGGCCTACAGTCAGTGCATGGGGCATACCCTCCAACAGCTAGGCCCTATGCGATGGCCACAGCATGAGATTGAATGTGTGTGCTGTCTGCCCTGGAAGCTGTGATGTGTCCGATATATGGTGCCTGTCACAACTGTAGCACACCAATGCCTATGTGGACATCCCCTACAGTATCCTAGTAGGGGATGCTAGGTAAACACTGGTGTAGTGGCTTATAACACCCATCAGCAATGCACCCACACCTGAACAGTCACACCATACTGAGGCAGATGCACAGGCAAGACATATACATGTGCATGTGATTGGGATGCTCGGTTCACAGTTCTGGTATTCGGACACATCTGTTGGGGCTCTGCAGTATTCACAAGCTACATGCATACATGTTGTTATGTTATTTGCTATGCTACACAATGTTATCCTGCAGTAACAGTTGCAGCAGCAACAGCATGGGGCAGGGCCACACAGCCCAATATCACTGCCAAGGCCTGTACAGGCACAGTGTGACTTGGTGAAGGAATTACCTGAGTAGGGCAAAGTCGGCGACAGCCCATGCACAGTATGACCTGCCCTTGGCAAAGAGGCAACACAAGGCATATGCACTGACACAGTAGGTACCCACGGATTTCCCCTCTCTGACCAGCACACAGTACAATGGATGCCAAACATGATAGTATCTGTGCTCAGCCATGTATGGGAGGTGCACTGTGTGCATCTGACCTAGGCAGCACTCCAGCACCGTCCTCCAGTCTGTAACACAACCAGGGTATGTATATTGACCTAACAAGTGGCAGTTGTATTAGAATGTGTACTTACCCATTGCTCTAGTATGTATGTGAGCATGCAAGTGACTGTGGTGGCCATATGTTAGGGCAGCAGACAGTACACATCCATAGTGGCACCATGACCTCTGTAGCACATACGGGGGTCACAATGGTAGGCTGTAGTACACAGGGTGTCCTAACCCACTGCAGATTATGGGCTGACCATCATGTGTGTCCGTACAGCCCACACACGTTCCATGCAGCTGGACAGATGTGGACCAATACAGACAAATGATATACGATGGCCTATGGATATGCCCAATGACTGACCCCAACCCCCTATGACACACACAGATGACAGCAGGCCAGGCTGTTTGATGTAGGATGTGTAATAGGACGTCCAACACCACTGTGCTGGTAATTAATGCTGGGAACTGACATACCCTGGTATCCCTATAACCAAAAATTTAGGTAGGTCCACACACTGACATGGAGTACCCGGCAGACCAGTACAGTAGCGGCAGATGTGTACAACTGTTGGCTGTGCCCCCGTCACATCTACACATGTGAGAGTCATGTGCACCGCCCACGGTGCTGTGTAGGACTGTGGTTGTGGTTGCATGTCGCCCCACGCTATAAAGACATGTAGCAACTGTCAATGCCACATGAACATTAGCTACCCTGCAGACACAGCATGTCACCTGTCTGTGTAGAACAGAGGGGTCAGCATCACAGTACTAACTATCTAGACATGTGAAACATGCAATACAGTTGACCATACTTTGCATGCTCACACACATGACGGTATTGTCAGTCTACAACATGTGTAACAGTCATACTGGGCATGCTCACACACTGAACCATAGGACGGCCAGGCATGCACACACCAGTGGGCCGGACATATCTGCCAGTACATTGCTATACTGTTGGATGTCTGCGCTGTATGGTGTTTGCGGTCTATTGTCTATACATATGCCATGGTCTATTGTTAATTCACATGAGCTATGTGTGCAGGGTACTTCTACCATCACGTGTATAGGGCTGTTCTTTGTTTGCGGACAGGCCGACGCCTTTGGATACAAACTGGGTAAGGCACAGTCCAGCAGGTGGGAGCTGCTGTGTGTGGGTTTGCACAGTGTTAAGTACTGCTGACCTCTGGTCACAGCACCTTATACACATTTACACTCCACATTTCTTTGACAGGGCACTACTGGCATATTGGTAGACAAACACGCTTACAGCCGCTCGGTCTCCGACATTTCCGCTTACATTTGTCACTCACGCTGGGTGTGTGCGATCCCTTGTGATGCGTATTACATCGGACTACATGACTACAGTATTGGGTATGTGTAACCGTTTTGCGATGGCAGACATTTGACTGTACGGACTCGGCGGCCTGTCCAGTGACGTACTCATATTATATGCGTGTGCCTCATGTGATCTGCTCCCATCTGCCTGATACATGGGAACCAATACTCTGCAATGCTGACATGTGACTTGAGTTTGTTAACGCAGCTGTCTGCCGAGTCATGCTACCGCATACCAACTGCACGTTGACCACCTTTCAGATTGCACGACGGGAGACTGTAGGAGTGACACCTTTCCTACTTTGCATGGGACAGTCCCTCATCACCCATCACATGTGTCAATACCAGAACTCTCCACCAATCAGGGACACATTTCTGCAGACTCAGGGACAGGTCATGAAAAACAGGGACACTTTTACAAAAGTAGTGCTATTAACTTGACACATTGACAGAATCAGAGCATATGACATAATACACATATTCTGAAGTAACAGTTGTTTATAACTCTTACTTATTGTCATTAGTCAGTAAGTGTAATTCACCACCTTTCCTTCAGCAGCCACTACATTTAGGAGGGATTAAGAAGGACACAGTTAGACTTTCACTCAAACTCAGAGACGTACCTGACATTCAGGGACAGTTGAGTGGTATGGACAATACTCTAGCCATTGCAACTGTCCTGATTAGAGGACCTTCTCATGTTGTAGGTGTCTGTACTGGTTGCTTGTTACAGGTCTTGTATACCTGACACATTGATATGTCATATGTAGTAGCATAAGCAACTATACTGCTGCTAGACTATGCTTTGATTTGCTCCGATATGTATATTTCTGTACTATGCATGGCTGTAAGTATGTTCTGCCCTGGTACATCTAACAGTGCTACAGAGCAGGTTCCACTTTGGCCGTTCAGACTGGTGGCGGCCCTATAGACCCTATATGTAGAGCTATCACATGTGTCGAGGCAACACATACCCACAGCATACCTCTCAACTGTCCCTGATTTTCAGGGCCGTCCCTGACTTTGACTCAAATTTTAACTCTGTCCCTCTTAATCCCTCCTAAAACTAGTGATGTTTGGAGGACAGGTGGTGAATTACACTTCATGAATAATGACAATAATTAAGAGTTACAAACTTCTTTTACTTCAGAAAATGTGTATCAGTTCATATGCTCTGATTCTGTCAATGTTTCCAGTTAATAGCTCTAATATTTTAAATGTGTCCCTGATTGTCCTTGTGTTTTCTTGACTTGTCCGTGATTCTGTTGAAATTTGTCCCCAATTGGTTGAGAGGTCTGACCCACGGCCAGTAGTACACAGACGACCTCCACGGTTTGCATACATTAAGGTTATTCATGTAGCATTATAGTTGATAATACTGTTTCCTATTACTTGTAGCTGTTACTAATACAACAAATTGATGTCTGACACCACTACACACACTATATAGCCTCCATTCCCGAACTCACAGGCCATGTGCCATAACTGTCATTTTGCAAGACACAACTGCCCAGACGGGTGTGTCCCTCGCAGACGTATGGGTGTTTAACCTCTTCTGTTATGCTATCATCTACCTGAGGTGGTCAGCAACTTATGCACTTTCCGTCAGTTGCAGAACTCACATACCAATGGGTGTGAATGAACACTGTATCAGGAACAATGCATGACACACTGCGGGACACATTTAGATGATTGGTTCTATTAACCAGACACATTCACAGTTACAGAACATATGTATTCATTCACGTTTGTCGAGGTACATGCCGCTTATGACTCATAAATGTTGCCATCTATCATTACCTGTATTCCGCCACCTGTTCACCTAATATCAGTAGTTCTGGCAGTGTTTAGTTGGACTTTGTTACATTCTGATACATAACTATGGACGTCCATGTTAATCGGGTACACGGCACTGTGTAGGTCTCTATGTATTCCCCGATGGTTTACAAACTATCCAGTAGATGTGCTCTTCAGGTTTGGGAGATGTAGGCGTATGCTATGCCCACATAGGAATATTAATGACTTTCACTGGGCGGGACTACTATATCTCTGCCAACCAGCATCTGCACACTTAAGCCCATTAATGCATACCTATGGTCCACCTACCTGGCACCCCTCTACAGCAGACATGACAAATACTTACTGCAAGCACAGCTTGGGGTATGAGCACACCCCTACACATTGCCCACTCTCCCCATCTCGGGACACATGTCATACGTTTTGTCAACCCATGTATTATCACACTT